>NW_025963618.1:0-224553 GCF_910591885.1 Bombus terrestris | reverse complement strand
CGTTGGACACCGTTGGACACCGTTGGACACCGTGGGACAACGTGGGACACCGTTGGACACCGTGGGACAACGTGGGACAACGTGGGACAACGTGGGACAACGTGGGACAACGTGGGACAACGTGGGACAACGTAGGACAACGTGGGACAACGTGGGACACCGTTGGACACCGTGGGACAACGTGGGACAACGTGGGACAACGTGGGACAACGTGGGACAACGTGGGACAACGTGGGACACCGTGGGACACCGTTGGACACCGTTGGACATCGTTGGACACCGTTGGACATCGTTGGACAACGTGGGACATCGTGGGACAACGTGGGACAACGTGGGACAACGTGGGACAACGTGGGACACCGTTGGACACCGTTGGACACCGTTGGACATCGTTGGACACCGTGGGACAACGTGGGACAACGTGGGACACCGTTGGACACCGTGGGACACCGTTGGACACCGTTGGACACCGTGGGACACCGTTGGACACCGTTGGACATCGTTGGACACCGTTGGACACCGTTGGACACCGTTGGACACCGTTGGACACCGTGGGACACCGTTGGACACCGTGGGACAACGTGGGACAACGTGGGACAACGTGGGACAACGTGGGACAACGTGGGACAACGTGGGACAACGTGGGACACCGTGGGACACCGTTGGACACCGTTGGACATCGTTGGACACCGTGGGACAACGTGGGACACCGTGGGACACCGTTGGACACCGTTGGACACCGTGGGACACCGTTGGACACCGTTGGACATCGTTGGACACCGTTGGACACCGTTGGACACCGTTGGACACCGTTGGACACCGTGGGACACCGTTGGACACCGTTGGACATCGTTGGACACCGTTGGACACCGTTGGACACCGTTGGACACCGTGGGACATCGTTGAACACCGTTGGACACCGTGGGACAACGTGGGACAACGTGGGACAACGTGGGACAACGTGGGACAACGTGGGACAACGTGGGACAACGTGGGACACCGTGGGACACCGTTGGACACCGTTGGACATCGTTGGACACCGTGGGACAACGTGGGACAACGTGGGACACCGTTGGACACCGTGGGACAACGTGGGACAACGTGGGACAACGTGGGACAACGTGGGACAACGTGGGACAACGTGGGACAACGTGGGACCACGTAGGACAACGTGGGACAACGTGGGACACCGTTGGACATCGTTGGACAACGTGGGACATCGTGGGACAACGTGGGACAACGTGGGACACCGTTGGACACCGTGGGACACCGTTGGACACCGTTGGACACCGTGGGACACCGTTGGACACCGTTGGACATCGTTGGACACCGTTGGACACCGTTGGACACCGTTGGACACCGTGGGACAACGTGGGACAACGTGGGACAACGTGGGACAACGTGGGACAACGTGGGACAACGTGGGACAACGTGGGACAACGTGGGACAACGTGGGACACCGTGGGACACCGTTGGACACCGTTGGACATCGTTGGACACCGTTGGACATCGTTGGACAACGTGGGACATCGTGGGACACCGTTGGACATCGTTGGACACCGTTGGACACCGTGGGACCACGTGGGACAACGTGGGACAACGTGGGACAACGTGGGACAACGTGGGACACCGTTGGACACCGTGGGACACCGTTGGACACCGTTGGACATCGTTGGACACCGTGGGACAACGTGGGACAACGTGGGACAACGTGGGACACCGTTGGACACCGTTGGACATCGTTGGACATCGTTGGACATCGTGGGACACCGTTGGACATCGTTGGACATCGTTGGACACCGTTGGACATCGTTGGACATCGTTGGACATCGTTGGACACCGTTGGACACCGTTGGACACCGCTGGACATCGTTGGACACCGTGGGACAACGTGGGACAACGTGGGACAACGTGGGACAACGTGGGACAACGTGGGACAACGTGGGACAACGTGGGACAACGTGGGACAACGTGGGACAACGTGGGACAACGTGGGACAACGTGGGACAACGTGGGACACCGTTGGACACCGTGGGACAACGTGGGACAACGTGGGACAACGTGGGACAACGTGGGACAACGTGGGACAACGTGGGACAACGTGGAACAACGTGGGACACCGTTGGACATCGTTGGACAACGTGGGACATCGTGGGACAACGTGGGACAACGTGGGACAACGTGGGACAACGTGGGACAACGTGGGACAACGTGGGACAACGTGGGACAACGTGGGACAACGTGGGACAACGTGGGACACCGTTGGACATCGTTGGACAACGTGGGACAACGTGGGACAACGTGGGACAACGTGGGACAACGTGGGACAACGTGGGACAACGTGGGACAACGTGGGACACCGTTGGACACCGTGGGACACCGTTGGACACCGTTGGACATCGTTGGACACCGTGGGACAACGTGGGACAACGTGGGACACCGTTGGACACCGTGGGACACCGTTGGACACCGTTGGACACCGTGGGACACCGTTGGACACCGTTGGACATCGTTGGACACCGTTGGACACCGTTGGACACCGTTGGACACCGTTGGACACCGTGGGACACCGTTGGACACTGTTGGACATCGTTGGACACCGTTGGACACCGTTGGACACCGTTGGACACCGTGGGACATCGTTGGACACCGTTGGACACCGTGGGACAACGTGGGACAACGTGGGACAACGTGGGACAACGTGGGACAACGTGGGACAACGTGGGACAACGTGGGACACCGTGGGACACCGTGGGACACCGTTGGACATCGTTGGACACCGTGGGACAACGTGGGACAACGTGGGACACCGTGGGACACCGTGGGACAACGTGGGACACCGTGGGACAACGTGGGACAACGTGGGACAACGTGGGACAACGTGGGACAACGTGGGACCACGTAGGACAACGTGGGACAACGTGGGACACCGTTGGACATCGTTGGACAACGTGGGACATCGTGGGACAACGTGGGACAACGTGGGACACCGTTGGACACCGTGGGACACCGTTGGACACCGTTGGACAACGTGGGACATCGTGGGACAACGTGGGACAACGTGGGACAACGTGGGACACCGTTGGACACCGTGGGACACCGTTGGACACCGTTGGACACCGTGGGACAACGTGGGACAACGTGGGACAACGTGGGACAACGTGGGACAACGTGGGACAACGTGGGACACCGTGGGACACCGTTGGACACCGTTGGACATCGTTGGACACCGTTGGACATCGTTGGACAACGTGGGACATCGTGGGACAACGTGGGACAACGTGGGACAACGTGGGACAACGTGGGACACCGTTGGACACCGTGGGACACCGTTGGACACCGTTGGACACCGTTGGACACCGTGGGACAACGTGGGACACCGTGGGACAACGTGGGACAACGTGGGACAACGTGGGACAACGTGGGACAACGTGGGACAACGTGGGACAACGTGGGACAACGTGGGACAACGTGGGACAACGTGGGACAACGTTGGACAACGTGGGACACCGTTGGACATCGTTGGACAACGTGGGACAACGTGGGACAACGTGGGACAACGTGGGACAACGTGGGACAACGTGGGACACCGTTGGACACCGTGGGACACCGTTGGACACGGTTGGACATCGTTGGACACCGTGGGACAACGTGGGACAACGTGGGACAACGTGGGACACCGTTGGACACCGTTGGACATCGTTGGACATCGTTGGACATCGTGGGACACCGTTGGACATCGTTGGACATCGTTGGACACCGTTGGACATCGTTGGACATCGTTGGACATCGTTGGACACCGTTGGACACCGTTGGACACCGCTGGACATCGTTGGACACCGTGGGACAACGTGGGACAACGTGGGACAACGTGGGACAACGTGGGACAACGTGGGACAACGTGGGACAACGTGGGACAACGTGGGACAACGTGGGACAACGTGGGACAACGTGGGACAACGTGGGACAACGTGGGACAACGTGGGACACCGTTGGACACCGTGGGACAACGTGGGACAACGTGGGACAACGTGGGACAACGTGGGACAACGTGGGACAACGTAGGACAACGTGGAACAACGTGGGACACCGTTGGACATCGTTGGACAACGTGGGACATCGTGGGACAACGTGGGACAACGTGGGACAACGTGGGACAACGTGGGACACCGTTGGACACCGTGGGACAACGTGGGACAACGTGGGACACCGTTGGACATCGTTGGACATCGTTGGACATCGTTGGACACCGTTGGACACCGGTGGACACCGTTGGACACCGTTGGACACCGTTGGACACCGTTGGACATCGGTGGACATCGTGGGACACAGTTGGACACCGTTGGACATCGTTGGACACCGTTGGACAACGTGGGACAACGTGGGACAACGTGGGACAACGTGGGACAACGTGGGACAACGTGGGACAACGTGGGACAACGTGGGACAACGTGGGACAACGTGGGACACCGTTGGACATCGTTGGACAACGTGGGACAACGTGGGACAACGTGGGACAACGTGGGACAACGTGGGACAACGTGGGACAACGTGGGACACCGTGGGACACCGTTGGACACCGTTGGACATCGTTGGACACCGTTGGACATCGTTGGACAACGTGGGACATCGTGGGACAACGTGGGACAACGTGGGACAACGTGGGACAACGTGGGACACCGTTGGACACCGTGGGACACCGTTGGACACCGTTGGACACCGTTGGACACCGTGGGACAACGTGGGACAACGTGGGACAACGTGGGACAACGTGGGACAACGTGGGACAACGTGGGACAACGTGGGACAACGTGGGACAACGTGGGACAACGTGGGACAACGTGGGACAACGTGGGACACCGTTGGACATCGTTGGACAACGTGGGACAACGTGGGACAACGTGGGACAACGTGGGACAACGTGGGACAACGTGGGACACCGTTGGACACCGTGGGACACCGTTGGACACCGTTGGACATCGTTGGACACCGTGGGACAACGTGGGACAACGTGGGACACCGTTGGACACCGTTGGACATCGTTGGACACCGTTGGACAACGTGGGACAACGTAGGACAACGTGGGACATCGTTGGACATCGTTGGACATCGTTGGACACCGTTGGACACCGTTGGACACCGTTGGACACCGTTGGACACCGTTGGACATCGTTGGACATCGTTGGACACCGTTGGACATCGTTGGACATCGTTGGACATCGTTGGACACCGTTGGACACCGTTGGACACCGCTGGACATCGTTGGACACCGTGGGACAACGTGGGACAACGTGGGACAACGTGGGACAACGTGGGACAACGTGGGACAACGTGGGACAACGTGGGACAACGTGGGACAACGTGGGACAACGTGGGACAACGTGGGACAACGTGGGACAACGTGGGACAACGTGGGACAACGTGGGACACCGTTGGACACCGTGGGACAACGTGGGACAACGTGGGACAACGTGGGACAACGTGGGACAACGTGGGACAACGTAGGACAACGTGGAACAACGTGGGACACCGTTGGACATCGTTGGACAACGTGGGACATCGTGGGACAACGTGGGACAACGTGGGACAACGTGGGACAACGTGGGACACCGTTGGACACCGTGGGACACCGTTGGACACCGTTGGACACCGTGGGACACCGTTGGACACCGTTGGACATCGTTGGACACCGTTGGACACCGTTGGACACCGTTGGACACCGTGGGACAACGTGGGACAACGTGGGACAACGTGGGACAACGTGGGACAACGTGGGACACCGTTGGACACCGTTGGACACCGTTGGACACCGTGGGACACCGTTGGACACCGTTGGACATCGTTGAACACCGTTGGACACCGTTGGACACCGTTGGACACCGTGGGACAACGTGGGACAACGTGGGACACCGTTGGACAACGTGGGACAACGTGGGACACCGTTGGACATCGTTGGACATCGTTGGACATCGTTGGACACCGTTGGACACCGTTGGACACCGTTGGACACCGTTGGACACCGTTGGACACCGTTGGACATCGGTGGACATCGTGGGACACCGTTGGACACCGTTGGACATCGTTGGACACCGTTGGACAACGTGGGACAACGTGGGACAACGTGGGACAACGTGGGACAACGTGGGACAACGTGGGACAACGTGGGACAACGTGGGACAACGTGGGACAACGTGGGACACCGTTGGACATCGTTGGACAACGTGGGACAACGTGGGACAACGTGGGACAACGTGGGACAACGTGGGACAACGTGGGACACCGTTGGACACCGTGGGACACCGTTGGACACCGTTGGACATCGTTGGACATCGTTGGACATCGTGGGACACCGTTGGACACCGTTGGACACCGTTGGACATCGGTGGACATCGTGGGACACCGTTGGACACCGTTGGACATCGTTGGACACCGTTGGACACCGTGGGACAACGTGGGACAACGTGGGACAACGTGGGACAACGTGGGACAACGTGGGACAACGTGGGACAACGTGGGACACCGTTGGACACCGTGGGACAACGTGGGACAACGTGGGACAACGTGGGACAACGTGGGACAACGTGGGACAACGTAGGACAACGTGGAACAACGTGGGACACCGTTGGACATCGTTGGACAACGTGGGACATCGTGGGACAACGTGGGACAACGTGGGACAACGTGGGACAACGTGGGACACCGTTGGACATCGTGGGACACCGTTGGACACCGTTGGACACCGTTGGACACCGTTGGACACCGTGGGATAACGTGGGACAACGTGGGACAACGTGGGACAACGTGGGACAACGTGGGACAACGTGGGACAACGTGGGACACCGTTGGACACCGTGGGACACCGTTGGATAACGTGGGACAACGTGGGACAACGTGGGACAACGTGGGACAACGTGGGACACCGTTGGACACCGTGGGACACCGTTGGACACCGTGGGACAACGTGGGACAACGTGGGACAACGTGGGACAACGTGGGACAACGTAGGACAACGTGGGACATCGTTGGACATCGTTGGACATCGTTGGACACCGTTGGACACCGTTGGACACCGTTGGACACCGTTGGACATCGGTGGACATCGTGGGACACCGTTGGACACCGTTGGACATCGTTGGACACCGTTGGACACCGTGGGACAACGTGGGACAACGTGGGACAACGTGGGACAACGTGGGACAACGTGGGACACCGTTGGACACCGTTGGACATCGTTGGACACCGTGGGACAACGTGGGACAACGTGGGACAACGTGGGACACCGTGGGACAACGTGGGACAACGTGGGACAACGTGGGACAACGTGGGACACCGTTGGACATCGTTGGACATCGTTGGACATCGTTGGACACCGTTGGACACCGTTGGACACCGTTGGACACCGTTGGACATCGGTGGACATCGTGGGACACCGTTGGACACCGTTGGACATCGTTGGACACCGTTGGACACCGTGGGACAACGTGGGACAACGTGGGACAACGTGGGACAACGTGGGACAACGTGGTAAACGTGGGACATCGTGGGACACCGTTGGACACCGTGGGACACCGTTGGACAACGTGGGACAACGTGGGACAACGTGGGACAACGTGGGACAACGTGGGACACCGTTGGACACCGTGGGACACCGTTGGACACCGTGGGACAACGTGGGACAACGTGGGACAACGTGGGACAACGTGGGACAACGTAGGACAACGTGGGACAACGTGGGACACCGTTGGACATCGTTGGACAACGTGGGACATCGTGGGACAACGTGGGACAACGTGGGACAACGTGGGACAACGTGGGACACCGTTGGACACCGTGGGACACCGTTGGACACCGTTGGACACCGTGGGACACCGTTGGACACCGTTGGACATCGTTGGACACCGTTGGACACCGTTGGACACCGTTGGACACCGTGGGACAACGTGGGACAACGTGGGACAACGTGGGACAACGTGGGACAACGTGGGACAACGTGGGACAACGTGGGACAACGTGGGAAACCATGGAACAACGTGGGACAACGTGGGACAACGTCGGACAACGTGGGACAACGTGGGACACCGTTGGACATCGTTGGACACCGTGGGACAACGTGGGACAACGTGGGACACCGTTGGACACCGTTGGACATCGTTGGACACCGTTGGACACCGTGGGACAACGTGGGACACCGTGGGACACCGTGGGACAACGTGGGACAACGTAGGACAACGTGGGACAACGTGGGACACCGTTGGACATCGTTGGACAACGTGGGACATCGTGGGACAACGTGGGACAACGTGGGACAACGTGGGACACCGTTGGACACCGTGGGACACCGTTGGACACCGTTGGACACCGTGGGACACCGTTGGACACCGTTGGACATCGTTGGACACCGTTGGACACCGTTGGACACCGTTGGACACCGTGGGACAACGTGAGACAACGTGGGACAACGTGGGACAACGTGGGACAACGTGGGACAACGTGGGACAACGTGGGACAACGTGGGACAACGTGGGACAACGTGGGACAACGTGGGACAACGTGGGACAACGTGGGACAACGTGGGACAACGTGGGACAACCTGGGACACCGTGGGACACCGTTGGACACCGTTGGACATCGTTGGACACCGTTGGACATCGTTGGACAACGTGGGACATCGTGGGACAACGTGGGACAACGTGGGACAACGTGGGACAACGTGGGACACCGTTGGACACCGTGGGACACCGTTGGACACCGTTGGACACCGTTGGACACCGTTGGACACCGTGGGACAACGTGGGACAACGTGGGACAACGTGGGACAACGTGGGACAACGTGGGACAACGTGGGACAACGTGGGACAACGTGGGACAACGTGGGACAACGTGGGACAACGTGGGACAACGTGGGACAACGTGGGACAACGTGGGACAACGTGGGACAACGTGGGACAACGTGGGACAACGTGGGACAACGTGGGACAACGTGGGACAACGTGGGACAACGTGGGACAACGTGGGACAACGTGGGACAACGGGGGACACCGTGGGACACCGTTGGACACCGTTGGACATCGTTGGACACCGTGGGACGACGTGGGACAACGTGGGACACCGTTGGACACCGTGGGACAACGTGGGACAACGTGGGACAACGTGGGACAACGTGGGACAACGTGGGACAACGTGGGACAACGTGGGACAACGTGGGACACCGTTGGACATCGTTGGACAACGTGGGACATCGTGGGACAACGTGGGACAACGTGGGACAGCGTGGGACACCGTGGGACACCGTTGGACACCGTGGGACACCGTTGGACACCGTTGGACACCGTGGGACACCGTTGGACACCGTTGGACATCGTTGGACACCGTTGGACACCGTTGGACACCGTTGGACACCGTGGGACAACGTGGGACAACGTGGGACAACGTGGGACAACGTGGGACAACGTGGGACAACGTGGGACAACGTGGGACAACGTGGGACAACGTGGGACAACGTGGGACAACGTGGGACAACGTGGGACAACGTGGGACAACGTGGGACGACGTGGGACAACGTAGGACAACGTGGGACAACGTGGGACACCGTTGGACATCGTTGGACAACGTGGGACATCGTGGGACAACGTGGGACAACGTGGGACACCGTTGGACACCGTGGGACACCGTTGGACACCGTTGGACACCGTGGGACACCGTTGGACACCGTTGGACATCGTTGGACACCGTTGGACACCGTTGGACACCGTTGGACACCGTGGGACAACGTGGGACAACGTGGGACAACGTGGGACAACGTGGGACATCGTGGGACACCGTTGGACATCGTTGGACACCGTTGGACACCGTTGGACATCGTTGGACACCGTGGGACAACGTGGGACAACGTGGGACAACGTGGGACAACGTAGGACACCGTTGGACACCGTTGGACACCGTGGGACACCGTTGGACACCGTTGGACATCGTTGGACACCGTTGGACACCGTTGGACAACGTGGGACAACGTGGGACAACGTGGGACAACGTGGGACAACGTGGGACAACGTGGGACAACGTGGGACAACGTGGGACAACGTGGGACACCGTGGGACACCGTTGGACACCGTTGGACATCGTTGGACACCGTTGGACATCGTTGGACAACGTGGGACATCGTGGGACACCGTTGGACATCGTTGGACACCGTTGGACACCGTGGGACCACGTGGGACAACGTGGGACAACGTGGGACAACGTGGGACAACGTAGGACAACGTGGGACAACGTGGGACACCGTTGGACATCGTTGGACAACGTGGGACATCGTGGGACAACGTGGGACAACGTGGGACAACGTGGGACACCGTTGGACACCGTGGGACACCGTTGGACACCGTTGGACACCGTGGGACAACGTGGGACAACGTGGGACAACGTGGGACAACGTGGGACAACGTGGGACAACGTGGGACACCGTGGGACACCGTTGGACACCGTTGGACATCGTTGGACACCGTTGGACATCGTTGGACAACGTGGGACATCGTGGGACAACGTGGGACAACGTGGGACAACGTGGGACAACGTGGGACACCGTTGGACACCGTGGGACACCGTTGGACACCGTTGGACACCGTTGGACACCGTGGGACAACGTGGGACAACGTGGGACAACGTGGGACAACGTGGGACAACGTGGGACAACGTGGGACAACGTGGGACAACGTGGGACAACGTGGGACAACGTGGGACAACGTGGGACAACGTGGGACAACGTTGGAGAACGTGGGACACCGTTGGACATCGTTGGACAACGTGGGACAACGTGGGACAACGTGGGACAACGTGGGACAACGTGGGACAACGTGGGACACCGTTGGACACCGTGGGACACCGTTGGACACCGTTGGACATCGTTGGACACCGTGGGACAACGTGGGACAACGTGGGACAACGTGGGACACCGTTGGACACCGTTGGACATCGTTGGACATCGTTGGACATCGTGGGACACCGTTGGACACCGTGGGACACCGTTGGACATCGTGGGACAACGTGGGACATCGTGGGACAACGTGGGACAACGTGGGACAACGTGGGACAACGTGGGACACCGTTGGACACCGTGGGACACCGTTGGACACCGTTGGACACCGTTGGACATCGTTGGACACCGTTGGACACCGTTGGACACCGCTGGACATCGTTGGACACCGTGGGACAACGTGGGACAACGTGGGACAACGTGGGACAACGTGGGACAACGTGGGACAACGTGGGACAACGTGGGACAACGTGGGACAACGTGGGACAACGTGGGACAACGTGGGACAACGTGGGACAACGTGGGACAACGTGGGACAACGTGGGACAACGTGGGACAACGTGGGACACCGTTGGACACCGTGGGACAACGTGGGACAACGTGGGACAACGTGGGACAACGTGGGACAACGTGGGACAACGTAGGACAACGTGGAACAACGTGGGACACCGTTGGACATCGTTGGACAACGTGGGACATCGTGGGACAACGTGGGACAACGTGGGACAACGTGGGACAACGTGGGACACCGTTGGACACCGTGGGACACCGTTGGACATCGTGGGACAACGTGGGACATCGTGGGACAACGTGGGACAACGTGGGACAACGTGGGACAACGTGGGACACCGTTGGACACCGTGGGACACCGTTGGACACCGTTGGACACCGTGGGACACCGTTGGACACCGTTGGACATCGTTGGACACCGTGGGACAACGTGGGACAACGTGGGACAACGTGGGACACCGTTGGACACCGTTGGACATCGTTGGACATCGTTGGACATCGTGGGACACCGTTGGACATCGTTGGACATCGTTGGACACCGTTGGACATCGTTGGACATCGTTGGACATCGTTGGACACCGTTGGACACCGTTGGACACCGCTGGACATCGTTGGACACCGTGGGACAACGTGGGACAACGTGGGACAACGTGGGACAACGTGGGACAACGTGGGACAACGTGGGACAACGTGGGACAACGTGGGACAACGTGGGACAACGTGGGACAACGTGGGACAACGTGGGACAACGTGGGACAACGTGGGACAACGTGGGACAACGTGGGACACCGTTGGACACCGTGGGACAACGTGGGACAACGTGGGACAACGTGGGACAACGTGGGACAACGTGGGACAACGTAGGACAACGTGGGACAACGTGGGACACCGTTGGACATCGTTGGACAACGTGGGACATCGTGGGACAACGTGGGACAACGTGGGACAACGTGGGACAACGTGGGACAACGTGGGACAACGTGGGACAACGTGGGACAACGTGGGACAACGTGGGACAACGTGGGACAACGTAGGACAACGTGGAACAACGTGGGACACCGTTGGACATCGTTGGACAACGTGGGACATCGTGGGACAACGTGGGACAACGTGGGACAACGTGGGACAACGTGGGACAACGTAGGACAACGTGGAACAACGTGGGACACCGTTGGACACCGTTGGACACCGTTGGACATCGGTGGACATCGTGGGACACCGTTGGACACCGTTGGACATCGTTGGACACCGTTGGACACCGTGGGACAACGTGGGACAACGTGGGACAACGTGGGACAACGTGGGACAACGTGGGACAACGTGGGACAACGTGGGACACCGTTGGACACCGTGGGACAACGTGGGACAACGTGGGACAACGTGGGACAACGTGGGACAACGTGGGACAACGTAGGACAACGTGGAACAACGTGGGACACCGTTGGACATCGTTGGACA
The DNA here is from genome assembly GCF_910591885.1 of Bombus terrestris. Classification (NCBI taxonomy): domain Eukaryota; kingdom Metazoa; phylum Arthropoda; class Insecta; order Hymenoptera; family Apidae; genus Bombus; species Bombus terrestris. Next base: position 211,775 of record NW_025963618.1, on the reverse strand, counting down.
ACGTGGGACATCGTGGGACAACGTGGGACAACGTGGGACAACGTGGGACAACGTGGGACACCGTTGGACACCGTGGGACACCGTTGGACACCGTTGGACACCGTTGGACATCGTTGGACACCGTTGGACACCGTTGGACACCGTTGGACACCGTTGGACACCGTTGGACACCGTTGGACATCGGTGGACATCGTGGGACACCGTTGGACACCGTTGGACATCGTTGGACACCGTTGGACAACGTGGGACAACGTGGGACAACGTGGGACAACGTGGGACAACGTGGGACAACGTGGGACAACGTGGGACAACGTGGGACAACGTGGGACAACGTGGGACACCGTTGGACATCGTTGGACAACGTGGGACAACGTGGGACAACGTGGGACAACGTGGGACAACGTGGGACAACGTGGGACACCGTTGGACACCGTGGGACACCGTTGGACACCGTTGGACATCGTTGGACATCGTTGGACATCGTGGGACACCGTTGGACACCGTTGGACACCGTTGGACATCGGTGGACATCGTGGGACACCGTTGGACACCGTTGGACATCGTTGGACACCGTTGGACACCGTGGGACAACGTGGGACAACGTGGGACAACGTGGGACAACGTGGGCCAACGTGGGACAACGTGGGACAACGTGGGACACCGTTGGACACCGTGGGACAACGTGGGACAACGTGGGACAACGTGGGACAACGTGGGACAACGTGGGACAACGTGGGACAACGTGGAACAACGTGGGACACCGTTGGACATCGTTGGACAACGTGGGACATCGTGGGACAACGTGGGACAACGTGGGACAACGTGGGACAACGTGGGACACCGTTGGACACCGTGGGACACCGTTGGACACCGTTGGACACCGTTGGACACCGTTGGACACCGTGGGATAACGTGGGACAACGTGGGACAACGTGGGACAACGTGGGACAACGTGGGACAACGTGGGACACCGTTGGACACCGTGGGACACCGTTGGACAACGTGGGACAACGTGGGACAACGTGGGACACCGTTGGACACCGTGGGACACCGTTGGACACCGTGGGACAACGTGGGACAACGTGGGACAACGTGGGACAACGTGGGACAACGTAGGACAACGTGGGACAACGTGGGACACCGTTGGAAATCGTTGGACAACGTGGGACATCGTGGGACAACGTGGGACAACGTGGGACAACGTGGGACAACGTGGGACACCGTTGGACACCGTGGGACACCGTTGGACACCGTTGGACACCGTGGGACACCGTTGGACACCGTTGGACATCGTTGGACACCGTTGGACATCGTTGGACACCGTTGGACACCGTTGGACACCGTTGGACACCGTGGGACAACGTGAGACAACGTGGGACAACGTGGGACAACGTGGGACAACGTGGGACAACGTGGGACAACGTGGGACAACGTGGGACAACGTGGGACAACGTGGGACAACGTGGGACAACGTGGGACAACGTGGGACAACCTGGGACACCGTGGGACACCGTTGGACACCGTTGGACATCGTTGGACACCGTTGGACATCGTTGGACAACGTGGGACATCGTGGGACAACGTGGGACAACGTGGGACAACGTGGGACAACGTGGGACACCGTTGGACACCGTGGGACACCGTTGGACACCGTTGGACACCGTTGGACACCGTTGGACACCGTGGGACAACGTGGGACAACGTGGGACAACGTGGGACAACGTGGGACAACGTGGGACAACGTGGGACAACGTGGGACAACGTGGGACAACGTGGGACAACGTGGGACAACGTGGGACAACGTGGGACAACGTGGGACACCGTTGGACACCGTGGGACACCGTTGGACACCGTTGGACACCGTGGGACACCGTTGGACACCGTTGGACATCGTTGGACACCGTTGGACACCGTTGGACACCGTTGGACACCGTTGGACACCGTTGGACACCGTGGGACAACGTGGGACAAAGTGGGACAACGTGGGACAACGTGGGACAACGTGGGACAACGTGGGACAACGTGGGACAACGTGGGACAACGTGGGACAACGTGGGACAACGTGGGACAACGTGGGACAACGTGGGACAACGTAGGACAACGTGGGACAACGTGGGACAACGTGGGACAACGTGGGACAACGTGGGACAACGTGGGACAACGTGGGACAACGTGGGACAACGTGGGACAACGTTGGACAACGTGGGACACCGTTGGACATCGTTGGACAACGTGGGACAACGTGGGACAACGTGGGACAACGTGGGACAACGTGGGACAACGTGGGACACCGTTGGACACCGTGGGACACCGTTGGACACCGTTGGATATCGTTGGACACCGTGGGACAACGTGGGACAACGTGGGACAACGTGGGACACCGTTGGACACCGTTGGACATCGTTGGACATCGTTGGACATCGTGGGACACCGTTGGACATCGTTGGACATCGTTGGACACCGTTGGACATCGTTGGACATCGTTGGACATCGTTGGACACCGTTGGACACCGTTGGACACCGCTGGACATCGTTGGACACCGTGGGACAACGTGGGACAACGTGGGACAACGTGGGACAACGTGGGACAACGTGGGACAACGTGGGACAACGTGGGACAACGTGGGACAACGTGGGACAACGTGGGACAACGTGGGACAACGTGGGACAACGTGGGACAACGTGGTACAACGTGGGACACCGTTGGACACCGTGGGACAACGTGGGACAACGTGGGACAACGTGGGACAACGTGGGACAACGTGGGACAACGTAGGACAACGTGGAACAACGTGGGACACCGTTGGACATCGTTGGACAACGTGGGACATCGTGGGACAACGTGGGACAACGTGGGACAACGTGGGACAACGTGGGACAACGTGGGACAACGTGGGACAACGTGGGACAACGTGGGACAACGTGGGACAACGTGGGACACCGTTGGACATCGTTGGACAACGTGGGACAACGTGGGACAACGTGGGACAACGTGGGACAACGTGGGACAACGTGGGACACCGTTGGACACCGTGGGACACCGTTGGACACCGTTGGACATCGTTGGACACCGTGGGACAACGTGGGACAACGTGGGACACCGTTGGACACCGTGGGACACCGTTGGACACCGTTGGACACCGTGGGACACCGTTGGACACCGTTGGACATCGTTGGACACCGTTGGACACCGTTGGACACCGTTGGACACCGTTGGACACCGTGGGACACCGTTGGACACCGTTGGACATCGTTGGACACCGTTGGACACCGTTGGACACCGTTGGACACCGTGGGACATCGTTGGACACCGTTGGACACCGTGGGACAACGTGGGACAACGTGGGACAACGTGGGACAACGTGGGACAACGTGGGACAACGTGGGACAACGTGGGACACCGTGGGACACCGTTGGACACCGTTGGACATCGTTGGACACCGTGGGACAACGTGGGACAACGTGGGACACCGTTGGACACCGTGGGACAACGTGGGACAACGTGGGACAACGTGGGACAACGTGGGACAACGTGGGACAACGTGGGACAACGTGGGACAACGTAGGACAACGTGGGACAACGTGGGACACCGTTGGACATCGTTGGACAACGTGGGACATCGTGGGACAACGTGGGACAACGTGGGACACCGTTGGACACCGTGGGACACCGTTGGACACCGTTGGACACCGTGGGACACCGTTGGACACCGTTGGACATCGTTGGACACCGTTGGACACCGTTGGACACCGTTGGACACCGTGGGACAACGTGGGACAACGTGGGACAACGTGGGACAACGTGGGACAACGTGGGACAACGTGGGACAACGTGGGACAACGTGGGACAACGTGGGACAACGTGGGACAACGTGGCAAACGTGGGACACCGTGGGACACCGTTGGACACCGTTGGACATCGTTGGACACCGTTGGACATCGTTGGACAACGTGGGACATCGTGGGACACCGTTGGACATCGTTGGACACCGTTGGACATCGTGGGACCACGTGGGACAACGTGGGACAACGTGGGACAACGTGGGACAACGTAGGACAACGTGGGACAACGTGGGACACCGTTGGACATCGTTGGACAACGTGGGACATCGTGGGACAACGTGGGACAACGTGGGACAACGTGGGACACCGTTGGACACCGTGGGACACCGTTGGACACCGTTGGACACCGTGGGACAACGTGGGACAACGTGGGACAACGTGGGACAACGTGGGACAACGTGGGACAACGTGGGACACCGTGGGACACCGTTGGACACCGTTGGACATCGTTGGACACCGTTGGACATCGTTGGACAACGTGGGACATCGTGGGACAACGTGGGACAACGTGGGACAACGTGGGACAACGTGGGACACCGTTGGACACCGTGGGACACCGTTGGACACCGTTGGACACCGTTGGACACCGTGGGACAACGTGGGACAACGTGGGACAACGTGGGACAACGTGGGACAACGTGGGACAACGTGGGACAACGTGGGACAACGTGGGACAACGTGGGACAACGTGGGACAACGTGGGACAACGTGGGACAACGTGGGACAACGTGGGACAACGTGGGACAACGTGGGACAACGTGGGACAACGTGGGACACCGTTGGACACCGTGGGACAACGTGGGACAACGTGGGACAACGTGGGACAACGTGGGACAACGTGGGACAACGTAGGACAACGTGGAACAACGTGGGACACCGTTGGACATCGTTGGACAACGTGGGACATCGTGGGACAACGTGGGACAACGTGGGACAACGTGGGACAACGTGGGACAACGTGGGACAACGTGGGACAACGTGGGACAACGTGGGACAACGTGGGACAACGTGGGACACCGTTGGACATCGTTGGACAACGTGGGACAACGTGGGACAACGTGGGACAACGTGGGACAACGTGGGACAACGTGGGACACCGTTGGACACCGTGGGACACCGTTGGACACCGTTGGACATCGTTGGACACCGTGGGACAACGTGGGACAACGTGGGACACCGTTGGACACCGTGGGACACCGTTCGACACCGTTGGACACCGTGGGACACCGTTGGACACCGTTGGACATCGTTGGACACCGTTGGACACCGTTGGACACCGTTGGACACCGTTGGACACCGTGGGACACCGTTGGACACCGTTGGACATCGTTGGACACCGTTGGACACCGTTGGACACCGTTGGACACCGTGGGACATCGTTGGACACCGTTGGACACCGTGGGACAACGTGGGACAACGTGGGACAACGTGGGACAACGTGGGACAACGTGGGACAACGTGGGACAACGTGGGACACCGTGGGACACCGTTGGACACCGTTGGACATCGTTGGACACCGTGGGACAACGTGGGACAACGTGGGACACCGTTGGACACCGTGGGACAACGTGGGACAACGTGGGACAACGTGGGACAACGTGGGACAACGTGGGACAACGTGGGACAACGTGGGACAACGTGGGACAACGTGGGACAACGTAGGACAACGTGGGACAACGTGGGACACCGTTGGACATCGTTGGACAACGTGGGACATCGTGGGACAACGTGGGACAACGTGGGACACCGTTGGACACCGTGGGACACCGTTGGACACCGTTGGACACCGTGGGACACCGTTGGACACCGTTGGACATCGTTGGACACCGTTGGACACCGTTGGACACCGTTGGACACCGTGGGACAACGTGGGACAACGTGGGACAACGTGGGACAACGTGGGACAACGTGGGACAACGTGGGACAACGTGGGACAACGTGGGACAACGTGGGACAACGTGGGACAACGTGGGACAACGTGGGACACCGTGGGACACCGTTGGACACCGTTGGACATCGTTGGACACCGTTGGACATCGTTGGACAACGTGGGACATCGTGGGACACCGTTGGACATCGTTGGACACCGTTGGACACCGTGGGACCACGTGGGACAACGTGGGACAACGTGGGACAACGTGGGACAACGTAGGACAACGTGGGACAACGTGGGACACCGTTGGACATCGTTGGACAACGTGGGACATCGTGGGACAACGTGGGACAACGTGGGACAACGTGGGACACCGTTGGACACCGTGGGACACCGTTGGACACCGTTGGACACCGTGGGACAACGTGGGACAACGTGGGACAACGTGGGACAACGTGGGACAACGTGGGACAACGTGGGACACCGTGGGACACCGTTGGACACCGTTGGACATCGTTGGACACCGTTGGACATCGTTGGACAACGTGGGACATCGTGGGACAACGTGGGACAACGTGGGACAACGTGGGACAACGTGGGACACCGTTGGACACCGTGGGACACCGTTGGACACCGTTGGACACCGTTGGACACCGTGGGACAACGTGGGACAACGTGGGACAACGTGGGACAACGTGGGACAACGTGGGACAACGTGGGACAACGTGGGACAACGTGGGACAACGTGGGACAACGTGGGACAACGTGGGACACCGTTGGACATCGTTGGACAACGTGGGACAACGTGGGACAACGTGGGACAACGTGGGACAACGTGGGACAACGTGGGACACCGTTGGACACCGTGGGACACCGTTGGACACCGTTGGACATCGTTGGACACCGTGGGACAACGTGGGACAACGTGGGACAACGTGGGACACCGTTGGACACCGTTGGACATCGTTGGACATCGTTGGACATCGTGGGACACCGTTGGACATCGTTGGACATCGTTGGACACCGTTGGACATCGTTGGACATCGTTGGACATCGTTGGACACCGTTGGACACCGTTGGACACCGCTGGACATCGTTGGACACCGTGGGACAACGTGGGACAACGTGGGACAACGTGGGACAACGTGGGACAACGTGGGACAACGTGGGACAACGTGGGACAACGTGGGACAACGTGGGACAACGTGGGACAACGTGGGACAACGTGGGACAACGTGGGACAACGTGGGACACCGTTGGACACCGTGGGACAACGTGGGACAACGTGGGACAACGTGGGACAACGTGGGACAACGTGGGACAACGTAGGACAACGTGGAACAACGTGGGACACCGTTGGACATCGTTGGACAACGTGGGACATCGTGGGACAACGTGGGACAACGTGGGACAACGTGGGACAACGTGGGACACCGTTGGACACCGTGGGACACCGTTGGACACCGTTGGACACCGTGGGACACCGTTGGACACCGTTGGACATCGTTGGACACCGTTGGACACCGTTGGACACCGTTGGACACCGTGGGACAACGTGGGACAACGTGGGACAACGTGGGACAACGTGGGACACCGTTGGACACCGTTGGACACCGTTGGACACCGTGGGACACCGTTGGACACCGTTGGACATCGTTGAACACCGTTGGACACCGTTGGACACCGTTGGACACCGTGGGACAACGTGGGACAACGTGGGACACCGTTGGACATCGTTGGACATCGTTGGACATCGTTGGACACCGTTGGACACCGTTGGACACCGTTGGACACCGTTGGACACCGTTGGACACCGTTGGACATCGGTGGACATCGTGGGACACCGTTGGACACCGTTGGACATCGTTGGACACCGTTGGACACCGTGGGACAACGTGGGACAACGTGGGACAACGTGGGACAACGTGGGACAACGTGGGACAACGTGGGACAACGTGGGACAACGTGGGACAACGTGGGACACCGTTGGACATCGTTGGACAACGTGGGACAACGTGGGACAACGTGGGACAACGTGGGACAACGTGGGACAACGTGGGACACCGTTGGACACCGTGGGACACCGTTGGACACCGTTGGACATCGTTGGACATCGTTGGACATCGTGGGACACCGTTGGACACCGTTGGACACCGTTGGACATCGGTGGACATCGTGGGACACCGTTGGACACCGTTGGACATCGTTGGACACCGTTGGACACCGTGGGACAACGTGGGACAACGTGGGACAACGTGGGACAACGTGGGCCAACGTGGGACAACGTGGGACAACGTGGGACACCGTTGGACACCGTGGGACAACGTGGGACAACGTGGGACAACGTGGGACAACGTGGGACAACGTGGGACAACGTAGGACAACGTGGAACAACGTGGGACACCGTTGGACACCGTTGGACACCGTTGGACACCGTTGGACACCGTGGGACAACGTGGGACAACGTGGGACAACGTGGGACAACGTGGGACAACGTGGGACACCGTTGGACACCGTGGGACACCGTTGGACACCGTGGGACAACGTGGGACAACGTGGGACAACGTGGGACAACGTGGGACAACGTGGGACAACGTGGGACAACGTGGGACAACGTGGGACAACGTGGGACAACGTGGGACAACGTGGGACAACGTGGGACAACGTGGGACACCGTTGGACACCGTGGGACACCGTTGGACACCGTTGGACACCGTGGGACACCGTTGGACACCGTTGGACATCGTTGGACACCGTTGGACACCGTTGGACACCGTTGGACACCGTTGGACACCGTTGGACACCGTGGGACAACGTGGGACAACGTGGGACAACGTGGGACAACGTGGGACAACGTGGGACAACGTGGGACAACGTGGGACAACGTGGGACAACGTGGGACAACGTGGGACAACGTGGGACAACGTGGGACAACGTGGGACAACGTGGGACAACGTGGGACAACGTGGGACAACGTGGGACAACGTGGGACAACGTGGGACAACGGGGGACACCGTGGGACACCGTTGGACACCGTTGGACATCGTTGGACACCGTGGGACGACGTGGGACAACGTGGGACACCGTTGGACACCGTGGGACAACGTGGGACAACGTGGGACAACGTGGGACAACGTGGGACAACGTGGGACAACGTAGGACAACGTGGGACAACGTGGGACACCGTTGGACATCGTTGGACAACGTGGGACATCGTGGGACAACGTGGGACAACGTGGGACAGCGTGGGACAACGTGGGACACCGTTGGACACCGTGGGACACCGTTGGACACCGTTGGACACCGTGGGACACCGTTGGACACCGTTGGACATCGTTGGACACCGTTGGACACCGTTGGACACCGTTGGACACCGTGGGACAACGTGGGACAACGTGGGACAACGTGGGACAACGTGGGACAACGTGGGACAACGTGGGACAACGTGGGACAACGTGGGACAACGTGGAACAACGTGGGACAACGTGGGACAACGTGGGACAACGTGGGACAACGTGGGACAACGTAGGACAACGTGGGACAACGTGGGACAACGTGGGACAACGTGGGACAACGTGGGACAACGTGGGACAACGTGGGACAACGTGGGACAACGTGGGACAACGTGGGACAACGTTGGACAACGTGGGACACCGTTGGACATCGTTGGACAACGTGGGACAACGTGGGACAACGTGGGACAACGTGGGACAACGTGGGACAACGTGGGACAACGTGGGACAACGTGGGACAACGTGGGACAACGTAGGACAACGTGGGACAACGTGGGACACCGTTGGACATCGTTGGACAACGTGGGACATCGTGGGACAACGTGGGACAACGTGGGACAGCGTGGGACAACGTGGGACACCGTTGGACACCGTGGGACACCGTTGGACACCGTTGGACACCGTGGGACACCGTTGGACACCGTTGGACATCGTTGGACACCGTTGGACACCGTTGGACACCGTTGGACACCGTGGGACAACGTGGGACAACGTGGGACAACGTGGGACAACGTGGGACAACGTGGGACAACGTGGGACAACGTGGGACAACGTGGGACAACGTGGAACAACGTGGGACAACGTGGGACAACGTGGGACAACGTGGGACAACGTGGGACAACGTGGGACAACGTAGGACAACGTGGGACAACGTGGGACAACGTGGGACAACGTGGGACAACGTGGGACAACGTGGGACAACGTGGGACAACGTGGGACAACGTGGGACAACGTTGGACAACGTGGGACACCGTTGGACATCGTTGGACAACGTGGGACAACGTGGGACAACGTGGGACAACGTGGGACAACGTGGGACAACGTGGGACACCGTTGGACACCGTGGGACACCGTTGGACACCGTTGGACATCGTTGGACACCGTGGGACAACGTGGGACAACGTGGGACAACGTGGGACACCGTTGGACACCGTTGGACATCGTTGGACATCGTTGGACATCGTGGGACACCGTTGGACATCGTTGGACATCGTTGGACACCGTTGGACATCGTTGGACATCGTTGGACATCGTTGGACACCGTTGGACACCGTTGGACACCGCTGGACATCGTTGGACACCGTGGGACAACGTGGGACAACGTGGGACAACGTGGGACAACGTGGGACAACGTGGGACAACGTGGGACAACGTGGGACAACGTGGGACAACGTGGGACAACGTGGGACAACGTGGGACAACGTGGGACAACGTGGGACAACGTGGGACAACGTGGGACACCGTTGGACACCGTGGGACAACGTGGGACAACGTGGGACAACGTGGGACAACGTGGGACAACGTGGGACAACGTAGGACAACGTGGAACAACGTGGGACACCGTTGGACATCGTTGGACAACGTGGGACATCGTGGGACAACGTGGGACAACGTGGGACAACGTGGGACAACGTGGGACAACGTGGGACAACGTGGGACAACGTGGGACAACGTGGGACAACGTGGGACAACGTGGGACACCGTTGGACATCGTTGGACAACGTGGGACAACGTGGGACAACGTGGGACAACGTGGGACAACGTGGGACAACGTGGGACACCGTTGGACACCGTGGGACACCGTTGGACACCGTTGGACATCGTTGGACACCGTGGGACAACGTGGGACAACGTGGGACACCGTTGGACACCGTGGGACACCGTTGGACACCGTTGGACACCGTGGGACACCGTTGGACACCGTTGGACATCGTTGGACACCGTTGGACACCGTTGGACACCGTTGGACACCGTTGGACACCGTGGGACACCGTTGGACACCGTTGGACATCGTTGGACACCGTTGGACACCGTTGGACACCGTTGGACACCGTGGGACATCGTTGGACACCGTTGGACACCGTGGGACAACGTGGGACAACGTGGGACAACGTGGGACAACGTGGGACAACGTGGGACAACGTGGGACAACGTGGGACACCGTGGGACACCGTTGGACACCGTTGGACATCGTTGGACACCGTGGGACAACGTGGGACAACGTGGGACACCGTTGGACACCGTGGGACAACGTGGGACAACGTGGGACAACGTGGGACAACGTGGGACAACGTGGGACAACGTGGGACAACGTGGGACAACGTAGGACAACGTGGGACAACGTGGGACACCGTTGGACATCGTTGGACAACGTGGGACATCGTGGGACAACGTGGGACAACGTGGGACACCGTTGGACACCGTGGGACACCGTTGGACACCGTTGGACACCGTGGGACACCGTTGGACACCGTTGGACATCGTTGGACACCGTTGGACACCGTTGGACACCGTTGGACACCGTGGGACAACGTGGGACAACGTGGGACAACGTGGGACAACGTGGGACAACGTGGGACAACGTGGGACAACGTGGGACAACGTGGGACAACGTGGGACAACGTGGGACAACGTGGGACAACGTGGGACACCGTGGGACACCGTTGGACACCGTTGGACATCGTTGGACACCGTTGGACATCGTTGGACAACGTGGGACATCGTGGGACACCGTGGGACATCGTTGGACACCGTTGGACACCGTGGGACCACGTGGGACAACGTGGGACAACGTGGGACAACGTGGGACAACGTAGGACAACGTGGGACAACGTGGGACACCGTTGGACATCGTTGGACAACGTGGGACATCGTGGGACAACGTGGGACAACGTGGGACAACGTGGGACACCGTTGGACACCGTGGGACACCGTTGGACACCGTTGGACACCGTGGGACAACGTGGGACAACGTGGGACAACGTGGGACAACGTGGGACAACGTGGGACAACGTGGGACACCGTGGGACACCGTTGGACACCGTTGGACATCGTTGGACACCGTTGGACATCGTTGGACAACGTGGGACATCGTGGGACAACGTGGGACAACGTGGGACAACGTGGGACAACGTGGGACACCGTTGGACACCGTGGGACACCGTTGGACACCGTTGGACACCGTTGGACACCGTGGGACAACGTGGGACAACGTGGGACAACGTGGGACAACGTGGGACAACGTGGGACAACGTGGGACAACGTGGGACAACGTGGGACAACGTGGGACAACGTGGGACAACGTGGGACACCGTTGGACATCGTTGGACAACGTGGGACAACGTGGGACAACGTGGGACAACGTGGGACAACGTGGGACAACGTGGGACACCGTTGGACACCGTGGGACACCGTTGGACACCGTTGGACATCGTTGGACACCGTGGGACAACGTGGGACAACGTGGGACAACGTGGGACACCGTTGGACACCGTTGGACATCGTTGGACATCGTTGGACATCGTGGGACACCGTTGGACATCGTTGGACATCGTTGGACACCGTTGGACATCGTTGGACATCGTTGGACATCGTTGGACACCGTTGGACACCGTTGGACACCGCTGGACATCGTTGGACACCGTGGGACAACGTGGGACAACGTGGGACAACGTGGGACAACGTGGGACAACGTGGGACAACGTGGGACAACGTGGGACAACGTGGGACAACGTGGGACAACGTGGGACAACGTGGGACAACGTGGGACAACGTGGGACAACGTGGGACACCGTTGGACACCGTGGGACAACGTGGGACAACGTGGGACAACGTGGGACAACGTGGGACAACGTGGGACAACGTAGGACAACGTGGAACAACGTGGGACACCGTTGGACATCGTTGGACAACGTGGGACATCGTGGGACAACGTGGGACAACGTGGGACAACGTGGGACAACGTGGGACACCGTTGGACACCGTGGGACACCGTTGGACACCGTTGGACACCGTGGGACACCGTTGGACACCGTTGGACATCGTTGGACACCGTTGGACACCGTTGGACACCGTTGGACACCGTGGGACAACGTGGGACAACGTGGGACAACGTGGGACAACGTGGGACAACGTGGGACACCGTTGGACACCGTTGGACACCGTTGGACACCGTGGGACACCGTTGGACACCGTTGGACATCGTTGAACACCGTTGGACACCGTTGGACACCGTTGGACACCGTGGGACAACGTGGGACAACGTGGGACACCGTTGGACATCGTTGGACATCGTTGGACATCGTTGGACACCGTTGGACACCGTTGGACACCGTTGGACACCGTTGGACACCGTTGGACACCGTTGGACATCGGTGGACATCGTGGGACACCGTTGGACACCGTTGGACATCGTTGGACACCGTTGGACAACGTGGGACAACGTGGGACAACGTGGGACAACGTGGGACAACGTGGGACAACGTGGGACAACGTGGGACAACGTGGGACAACGTGGGACAACGTGGGACACCGTTGGACATCGTTGGACAACGTGGGACAACGTGGGACAACGTGGGACAACGTGGGACAACGTGGGACAACGTGGGACACCGTTGGACACCGTGGGACACCGTTGGACACCGTTGGACATCGTTGGACATCGTTGGACATCGTGGGACACCGTTGGACACCGTTGGACACCGTTGGACATCGGTGGACATCGTGGGACACCGTTGGACACCGTTGGACATCGTTGGACACCGTTGGACACCGTGGGACAACGTGGGACAACGTGGGACAACGTGGGACAACGTGGGCCAACGTGGGACAACGTGGGACAACGTGGGACACCGTTGGACACCGTGGGACAACGTGGGACAACGTGGGACAACGTGGGACAACGTGGGACAACGTGGGACAACGTAGGACAACGTGGAACAACGTGGGACACCGTTGGACATCGTTGGACAACGTGGGACATCGTGGGACAACGTGGGACAACGTGGGACAACGTGGGACAACGTGGGACACCGTTGGACACCGTGGGACACCGTTGGACACCGTTGGACACCGTGGGATAACGTGGGACAACGTGGGACAACGTGGGACAACGTGGGACAACGTGGGACAACGTGGGACAACGTGGGACACCGTTGGACACCGTGGGACACCGTTGGACAACGTGGGACAACGTGGGACAACGTGGGACAACGTGGGACACCGTTGGACACCGTTGGACATCGTTGGACACCGTGGGACAACGTGGGACAACGTGGGACAACGTGGGACACCGTTGGACACCGTGGGACAACGTGGGACAACGTGGGACAACGTGGGACACCGTTGGACATCGTTGGACATCGTTGGACATCGTTGGACACCGTTGGACACCGTTGGACACCGTTGGACACCGTTGGACATCGGTGGACATCGTGGGACACCGTTGGACACCGTTGGACATCGTTGGACACCGTTGGACACCGTGGGACAACGTGGGACAACGTGGGACAACGTGGGACAACGTGGGACAACGTGGTAAACGTGGGACAACGTGGGACACCGTTGGACACCGTGGGACACCGTTGGACAACGTGGGACAACGTGGGACAACGTGGGACAACGTGGGACAACGTGGGACACCGTTGGACACCGTGGGACACCGTTGGACACCGTGGGACAACGTGGGACAACGTGGGACAACGTGGGACAACGTGGGACAACGTAGGACAACGTGGGACAACGTGGGACACCGTTGGAAATCGTTGGACAACGTGGGACATCGTGGGACAACGTGGGACAACGTGGGACAACGTGGGACAACGTGGGACACCGTTGGACACCGTGGGACACCGTTGGACACCGTTGGACACCGTGGGACACCGTTGGACACCGTTGGACATCGTTGGACACCGTTGGACACCGTTGGCCACCGTTGGACACCGTGGGACAACGTGGGACAACGTGGGACAACGGGGGACAACGTGGGACAACGTGGGACAACGTGGGACAACGTGGGACAACGTGGGAAACCATGGAACAACGTGGGACAACGTGGGACAACGTCGGACAACGTGGGACAACGTGGGACACCGTTGGACATCGTTGGACACCGTGGGACAACGTGGGACAACGTGGGACACCGTTGGACACCGTTGGACATCGTTGGACACCGTTGGACACCGTGGGACAACGTGGGACAACGTGGGACAACGTGGGACAACGTGGGACAACGTAGGACAACGTGGGACAACATGGGACACCGTTGGACATCGTTGGACAACGTGGGACATCGTGGGACAACGTGGGACAACGTGGGACAACGTGGGACACCGTTGGACACCGTGGGACACCGTTGGACACCGTTGGACACCGTGGGACACCGTTGGACACCGTTGGACATCGTTGGACACCGTTGGACACCGTGGGACACCGTTGGACACCGTGGGACAACGTGAGACAACGTGGGACAACGTGGGACAACGTGGGACAACGTGGGACAACGTGGGACAACGTGGGACAACGTGGGACAACGTGGGACAACGTGGGACAACGTGGGACAACGTGGGACAACGTGGGACAACCTGGGACACCGTGGGACACCGTTGGACACCGTTGGACATCGTTGGACACCGTTGGACATCGTTGGACAACGTGGGACATCGTGGGACAACGTGGGACAACGTGGGACAACGTGGGACACCGTGGGACACCGTGGGACACCGTTGGACACCGTTGGACACCGTTGGACACCGTTGGACACCGTGGGACAACGTGGGACAACGTGGGACAACGTGGGACAACGTGGGACAACGTGGGACAACGTGGGACAACGTGGGACAACGTGGGACAACGTGGGACAACGTGGGACACCGTTGGACACCGTGGGACACCGTTGGACACCGTTGGACACCGTGGGACACCGTTGGACACCGTTGGACATCGTTGGACACCGTTGGACACCGTTGGACACCGTTGGACACCGTTGGACACCGTTGGACACCGTGGGACAACGTGGGACAACGTGGGACAACGTGGGACAACGTGGGACAACGTGGGACAACGTGGGACAACGTGGGACAACGTGGGACAACGTGGGACAACGTGGGACAACGTGGGACAACGTGGGACAACGTGGGACAACGTGGGACAACGTGGGACAACGTGGGACAACGTGGGACAACGTGGGACACCGTGGGACAACGTGGGACAACGTGGGACACCGTTGGACATCGTTGGACAACGTGGGACAACGTGGGACAACGTGGGACAACGTGGGACAACGTGGGACAACGTGGGACACCGTTGGACACCGTGGGACACCGTTGGACACCGTTGGACATCGTTGGACACCGTGGGACAACGTGGGACAACGTGGGACAACGTGGGACACCGTTGGACACCGTTGGACATCGTTGGACATCGTTGGACATCGTGGGACACCGTTGGACATCGTTGGACATCGTTGGACTCCGTTGGACATCGTTGGACAACGTGGGACAACGTGGGACAACGTGGGACAACGTGGGACAACGTGGGACAACGTGGGACAACGTGGGACAACGTGGGACAACGTGGGACAACGTGGGAAAACGTGGGACAACGTGGGACAACGTGGGACAACGTAGGACAACGTGGGACAACGTGGGACACCGTTGGACATCGTTGGACAACGTGGGACATCGTGGGACAACGTGGGACAACGTGGGACAACGTGGGACACCGTTGGACAACGTGGGACACCGTTGGACATCGTTGGACACCGTGGGACAACGTGGGACAACGTGGGACAACGTGGGACACCGTTGGACAACGTTGGACATCGTTGGACATCGTTGGACATCGTGGGACACCGTTGGACAACGTGGGACAACGTGGGACAACGTGGGACACCGTGGGACACCGTTGGACACCGTTGGACATCGTTGGACACCGTGGGACAACGTGGGACAACGTGGGACACCGTTGGAAACCGTGGGACAACGTGAGACGTGGGACAACGTGGGACAACGTGGGACAACGTGGGACAACGTAGGACAACGTGGGACAACGTGGGACACCGTTGGACATCGTTGGACAACGTGGGACATCGTGGGACAACGTGGGACAACGTGGGACAACGTGGGACAACGTGGGACACCGTTGGACACCGTGGGACACCGTTGGACACCGTTGGACACCGTGGGACACCGTTGGACACCGTTGGACATCGTTGGACACCGTTGGACACCGTTGGACACCGTTGGACACCGTGGGACACCGTTGGACACCGTTGGACATCGTTGGACATCGTTGGACATCGTGGGACACCGTTGGACACCGTTGGACACCGTTGGACATCGGTGGACATCGTGGGACACCGTTGGACACCGTTGGACATCGTTGGACACCGTTGGACACCGTGGGACAACGTGGGACAACGTGGGACAACGTGGGACAACGTGGGACAACGTGGGACAACGTGGGACAACGTGGGACACCGTTGGACACCGTGGGACAACGTGGGACAACGTGGGACAACGTGGGACAACGTGGGACAACGTGGGACAACGTAGGACAACGTGGAACAACGTGGGACACCGTTGGACATCGTTGGACAACGTGGGACATCGTGGGACAACGTGGGACAACGTGGGACAACGTGGGACAACGTGGGACACCGTTGGACACCGTGGGACACCGTTGGACACCGTTGGACACCGTTGGACACCGTTGGACACCGTGGGATAACGTGGGACTACGTGGGACAACGTGGGACAACGTGGGACAACGTGGGACAACGTGGGACAACGTGGGACACCGTTGGACACCGTGGGACACCGTTGGACAACGTGGGACAACGTGGGACAACGTGGGACAACGTGGGACAACGTGGGACACCGTTGGACACCGTGGGACACCGTTGGACACCGTGGGACAACGTGGGACAACGTGGGACAACGTGGGACAACGTGGGACAACGTAGGACAACGTGGGACATCGTTGGACATCGTTGGACATCGTTGGACACCGTTGGACACCGTTGGACACCGTTGGACACCGTTGGACATCGGTGGACATCGTGGGACACCGTTGGACACCGTTGGACATCGTTGGACACCGTTGGACAACGTGGGACAACGTGGGACAACGTGGGACAACGTGGGACAACGTGGGACAACGTGGGACACCGTTGGACACCGTTGGACATCGTTGGACACCGTGGGACAACGTGGGACAACGTGGGACAACGTGGGACACCGTTGGACACCGTGGGACACCGTGGGACAACGTGGGACAACGTGGGACACCGTTGGACATCGTTGGACATCGTTGGACATCGTTGGACACCGTTGGACACCGTTGGACACCGTTGGACACCGTTGGACATCGGTGGACATCGTGGGACACCGTTGGACACCGTTGGACATCGTTGGACACCGTTGGACACCGTGGGACAACGTGGGACAACGTGGGACAACGTGGGACAACGTGGGACAACGTGGTAAACGTGGGACAACGTGGGACACCGTTGGACACCGTGGGACACCGTTGGACAACGTGGGACAACGTGGGACAACGTGGGACAACGTGGGACACCGTGGGACACCGTTGGACACCGTGGGACACCGTTGGACACCGTGGGACAACGTGGGACAACGTGGGACAACGTGGGACAACGTGGGACAACGTAGGACAACGTGGGACAACGTGGGACACCGTTGGACATCGTTGGACAACGTGGGACATCGTGGGACAACGTGGGACAACGTGGGACAACGTGGGACAACGTGGGACACCGTTGGACACCGTGGGACACCGTTGGACACCGTTGGACACCGTGGGACACCGTTGGACACCGTTGGACATCGTTGGACACCGTTGGACACCGTTGGACACCGTTGGACACCGTGGGACAACGTGGGACAACGTGGGACAACGTGGGACAACGTGGGACAACGTGGGACAACGTGGGACAACGTGGGACAACGTGGGAAACCATGGAACAACGTGGGACAACGTGGGACAACGTCGGACAACGTGGGACAACGTGGGACACCGTTGGACATCGTTGGACACCGTGGGACAACGTGGGACAACGTGGGACACCGTTGGACACCGTTGGACATCGTTGGACACCGTTGGACACCGTGGGACAACGTGGGACAACGTGGGACAACGTGGGACAACGTGGGACAACGTAGGACAACGTGGGACAACGTGGGACACCGTGGGACACCGTTGGACAACGTGGGACATCGTGGGACAACGTGGGACAACGTGGGACAACGTGGGACACCGTTGGACACCGTGGGACACCGTTGGACACCGTTGGACACCGTGGGACACCGTTGGACACCGTTGGACATCGTTGGACACCGTTGGACACCGTTGGACACCGTTGGACACCGTGGGACAACGTGAGACAACGTGGGACAACGTGGGACAACGTGGGACAACGTGGGACAACGTGGGACAACGTGGGACAACGTGGGACAACGTGGGACAACGTGGGACAACGTGGGACAACGTGGGACAACGTGGGACAACCTGGGACACCGTGGGACACCGTGGGACACCGTTGGACATCGTTGGACACCGTTGGACATCGTTGGACAACGTGGGACATCGTGGGACAACGTGGGACAACGTGGGACAACGTGGGACAACGTGGGACACCGTTGGACACCGTGGGACACCGTTGGACACCGTTGGACACCGTTGGACACCGTTGGACACCGTGGGACAACGTGGGACAACGTGGGACAACGTGGGACAACGTGGGACAACGTGGGACAACGTGGGACAACGTGGGACAACGTGGGACAACGTGGGACAACGTGGGACAACGTGGGACAACGTGGGACACCGTGGGACACCGTTGGACACCGTGGGACACCGTTGGACACCGTTGGACACCGTGGGACACCGTTGGACACCGTTGGACATCGTTGGACACCGTTGGACACCGTTGGACACCGTTGGACACCGTTGGACACCGTTGGACACCGTGGGACAACGTGGGACAACGTGGGACAACGTGGGACAACGTGGGACAACGTGGGACAACGTGGGACAACGTGGGACAACGTGGGACAACGTGGGACAACGTGGGACAACGTGGGACAACGTGGGACAACGTGGGACAACGTGGGACAACGTGGGACAACGTGGGACAACGTGGGACAACGTGGGACAACGTGGGACAACGGGGGACACCGTGGGACACCGTTGGACACCGTTGGACATCGTTGGACACCGTGGGACAACGTGGGACAACGTGGGACACCGTTGGACACCGTGGGACAACGTGGGACAACGTGGGACAACGTGGGACAACGTGGGACAACGTGGGACAACGTAGGACAACGTGGGACAACGTGGGACACCGTTGGACATCGTTGGACAACGTGGGACAACGTGGGACAACGTGGGACAACGTGGGACAGCGTGGGACAACGTGGGACACCGTTGGACACCGTGGGACACCGTTGGACACCGTTGGACACCGTGGGACACCGTTGGACACCGTTGGACATCGTTGGACACCGTTGGACACCGTTGGACACCGTTGGACACCGTGGGACAACGTGGGACAACGTGGGACAACGTGGGACAACGTGGGACAACGTGGGACAACGTGGGACAACGTGGGACAACGTGGGACAACGTGGAACAACGTGGGACAACGTGGGACAACGTGGGACAACGTGGGACAACGTGGGACAACGTGGGACAACGTCGGACAACGTGGGACAACGTGGGACAACGTGGGACAACGTGGGACAACGTGGGACAACGTGGGACAACGTGGGACAACGTGGGACAACGTGGGACAACGTTGGACAACGTGGGACACCGTTGGACATCGTTGGACAACGTGGGACAACGTGGGACAACGTGGGACAACGTGGGACAACGTGGGACACCGTTGGACATCGTTGGACAACGTGGGACAACGTGGGACAACGTGGGACAACGTGGGACAACGTGGGACACCGTTGGACACCGTGGGACACCGTTGGACACCGTTGGACATCGTTGGACACCGTGGGACAACGTGGGACAACGTGGGACACCGTTGGACACCGTGGGACACCGTTGGACACCGTTGGACACCGTGGGACACCGTTGGACACCGTTGGACATCGTTGGACACCGTTGGACACCGTTGGACACCGTTGGACACCGTTGGACACCGTGGGACACCGTTGGACACCGTTGGACATCGTTGGACACCGTTGGACACCGTTGGACACCGTTGGACACCGTGGGACATCGTTGGACACCGTTGGACACCGTGGGACACCGTTGGACACCGTTGGACACCGTGGGACACCGTTGGACACCGTTGGACATCGTTGGACACCGTTGGACACCGTTGGACACCGTTGGACACCGTGGGACAACGTGGGACAACGTGGGACAACGTGGGACAACGTGGGACACCGTTGGACACCGTGGGACAACGTGGGACAACGTGGGACAACGTGGGACAACGTGGGACAACGTGGGACAACGTAGGACAACGTGGGACAACGTGGGACACCGTTGGACATCGTTGGACAACGTGGGACATCGTGGGACAACGTGGGACAACGTGGGACAGCGTGGGACAACGTGGGACACCGTTGGACACCGTGGGACACCGTTGGACACCGTTGGACACCGTGGGACACCGTTGGACACCGTTGGACATCGTTGGACACCGTTGGACACCGTTGGACACCGTTGGACACCGTGGGACAACGTGGGACAACGTGGGACAACGTGGGACAACGTGGGACAACGTGGGACAACGTGGGACAACGTGGGACAACGTGGGACAACGTGGAACAACGTGGGACAACGTGGGACAACGTGGGACAACGTGGGACAACGTGGGACAACGTGGGACAACGTCGGACAACGTGGGACAACGTGGGACAACGTGGGACAACGTGGGACAACGTGGGACAACGTGGGACAACGTGGGACAACGTGGGACAACGTGGGACAACGTTGGACAACGTGGGACACCGTTGGACATCGTTGGACAACGTGGGACAACGTGGGACAACGTGGGACAACGTGGGACAACGTGGGACAACGTGGGACACCGTTGGACACCGTGGGACACCGCTGGACACCGTTGGACATCGTTGGACACCGTGGGACAACGTGGGACAACGTGGGACAACGTGGGACACCGTTGGACACCGTTGGACATCGTTGGACATCGTTGGACATCGTGGGACACCGTTGGACATCGTTGGACATCGTTGGACACCGTTGGACATCGTTGGACATCGTTGGACATCGTTGGACACCGTTGGACACCGTTGGACACCGCTGGACATCGTTGGACACCGTGGGACAACGTGGGACAACGTGGGACAACGTGGGACAACGTGGGACAACGTGGGACAACGTGGGACAACGTGGGACAACGTGGGACAACGTGGGACACCGTTGGACACCGTGGGACAACGTGGGACAACGTGGGACAACGTGGGACAACGTGGGACAACGTGGGACAACGTAGGACAACGTGGAACAACGTGGGACACCGTTGGACATCGTTGGACAACGTGGGACATCGTGGGACAACGTGGGACAACGTGGGACAACGTGGGACAACGTGGGACAACGTGGGACAACGTGGGACAACGTGGGACAACGTGGGACAACGTGGGACAACGTGGGACACCGTTGGACATCGTTGGACAACGTGGGACAACGTGGGACAACGTGGGACAACGTGGGACAACGTGGGACAACGTGGGACACCGTTGGACACCGTGGGACACCGTTGGACACCGTTGGACATCGTTGGACACCGTGGGACAACGTGGGACAACGTGGGACACCGTTGGACACCGTGGGACACCGTTGGACACCGTTGGACACCGTGGGACACCGTTGGACACCGTTGGACATCGTTGGACACCGTGGGACACCGTTGGACACCGTTGGACACCGTTGGACACCGTGGGACACCGTTGGACACCGTTGGACATCGTTGGACACCGTTGGACACCGTTGGACACCGTTGGACACCGTGGGACATCGTTGGACACCGTTGGACACCGTGGGACAACGTGGGACAACGTGGGACAACGTGGGACAACGTGGGACAACGTGGGACAACGTGGGACAACGTGGGACACCGTGGGACACCGTTGGACACCGTTGGACATCGTTGGACACCGTGGGACAACGTGGGACAACGTGGGACACCGTTGGACACCGTGGGACAACGTGGGACAACGTGGGACAACGTGGGACAACGTGGGACAACGTGGGACAACGTGGGACAACGTGGGACAACGTAGGACAACGTGGGACAACGTGGGACACCGTTGGACATCGTTGGACAACGTGGGACATCGTGGGACAACGTGGGACAACGTGGGACACCGTTGGACACCGTGGGACACCGTTGGAC
Organism: Bombus terrestris; assembly: GCF_910591885.1. Classification (NCBI taxonomy): domain Eukaryota; kingdom Metazoa; phylum Arthropoda; class Insecta; order Hymenoptera; family Apidae; genus Bombus; species Bombus terrestris. The sequence continues at coordinate 188,362 of NW_025963618.1, read as the reverse complement.
ACCGTTGGACACCGTGGGACACCGTTGGACACCGTTGGACATCGTTGGACACCGTTGGACACCGTTGGACACCGTTGGACACCGTGGGACAACGTGGGACAACGTGGGACAACGTGGGACAACGTGGGACAACGTGGGACAACGTGGGACAACGTGGGACAACGTGGGACAACGTGGGACAACGTGGGACAACGTGGGACAACGTGGGACACCGTGGGACACCGTTGGACACCGTTGGACATCGTTGGACACCGTTGGACATCGTTGGACAACGTGGGACATCGTGGGACACCGTTGGACATCGTTGGACACCGTTGGGAACCGTGGGACCACGTGGGACAACGTGGGACAACGTGGGACAACGTGGGACAACGTAGGACAACGTGGGACAACGTGGGACACCGTTGGACATCGTTGGACAACGTGGGACATCGTGGGACAACGTGGGACAACGTGGGACAACGTGGGACACCGTTGGACACCGTGGGACACCGTTGGACACCGTTGGACACCGTGGGACAACGTGGGACAACGTGGGACAACGTGGGACAACGTGGGACAACGTGGGACAACGTGGGACACCGTGGGACACCGTTGGACACCGTTGGACATCGTTGGACACCGTTGGACATCGTTGGACAACGTGGGACATCGTGGGACAACGTGGGACAACGTGGGACAACGTGGGACAACGTGGGACACCGTTGGACACCGTGGGACACCGTTGGACACCGTTGGACACCGTTGGACACCGTGGGACAACGTGGGACAACGTGGGACAACGTGGGACAACGTGGGACAACGTGGGACAACGTGGGACAACGTGGGACAACGTGGGACAACGTGGGACAACGTGGGACAACGTGGGACAACGTGGGACACCGTTGGACACCGTGGGACACCGTTGGACACCGTTGGACATCGTTGGACACCGTGGGACAACGTGGGACAACGTGGGACAACGTGGGACACCGTTGGACACCGTTGGACATCGTTGGACATCGTTGGACATCGTGGGACACCGTTGGACATCGTTGGACATCGTTGGACACCGTTGGACATCGTTGGACATCGTTGGACATCGTTGGACACCGTTGGACACCGTTGGACACCGCTGGACATCGTTGGACACCGTGGGACAACGTGGGACAACGTGGGACAACGTGGGACAACGTGGGACAACGTGGGACAACGTGGGACAACGTGGGACAACGTGGGACAACGTGGGACAACGTGGGACAACGTGGGACAACGTGGGACAACGTGGGACAACGTGGGACACCGTTGGACACCGTGGGACAACGTGGGACAACGTGGGACAACGTGGGACAACGTGGGACAACGTGGGACAACGTAGGACAACGTGGAACAACGTGGGACACCGTTGGACATCGTTGGACAACGTGGGACATCGTGGGACAACGTGGGACAACGTGGGACAACGTGGGACAACGTGGGACACCGTTGGACACCGTGGGACACCGTTGGACACCGTTGGACACCGTGGGACACCGTTGGACACCGTTGGACATCGTTGGACACCGTTGGACACCGTTGGACACCGTTGGACACCGTGGGACAACGTGGGACAACGTGGGACAACGTGGGACAACGTGGGACAACGTGGGACACCGTTGGACACCGTTGGACACCGTTGGACACCGTGGGACACCGTTGGACACCGTTGGACATCGTTGAACACCGTTGGACACCGTTGGACACCGTTGGACACCGTGGGACCACGTGGGACAACGTGGGACACCGTTGGACATCGTTGGACATCGTTGGACATCGTTGGACACCGTTGGACACCGTTGGACACCGTTGGACACCGTTGGACACCGTTGGACACCGTTGGACATCGGTGGACATCGTGGGACACCGTTGGACACCGTTGGACATCGTTGGACACCGTTGGACAACGTGGGACAACGTGGGACAACGTGGGACAACGTGGGACAACGTGGGACAACGTGGGACAACGTGGGACAACGTGGGACAACGTGGGACAACGTGGGACACCGTTGGACATCGTTGGACAACGTGGGACAACGTGGGACAACGTGGGACAACGTGGGACAACGTGGGACAACGTGGGACACCGTTGGACACCGTGGGACACCGTTGGACACCGTTGGACATCGTTGGACATCGTTGGACATCGTGGGACACCGTTGGACACCGTTGGACACCGTTGGACATCGGTGGACATCGTGGGACACCGTTGGACACCGTTGGACATCGTTGGACACCGTTGGACACCGTGGGACAACGTGGGACAACGTGGGACAACGTGGGACAACGTGGGCCAACGTGGGACAACGTGGGACAACGTGGGACACCGTTGGACACCGTGGGACAACGTGGGACAACGTGGGACAACGTGGGACAACGTGGGACAACGTGGGACAACGTAGGACAACGTGGAACAACGTGGGACACCGTTGGACATCGTTGGACAACGTGGGACATCGTGGGACAACGTGGGACAACGTGGGACAACGTGGGACAACGTGGGACACCGTTGGACACCGTGGGACACCGTTGGACACCGTTGGACACCGTTGGACACCGTTGGACACCGTGGGATAACGTGGGACAACGTGGGACAACGTGGGACAACGTGGGACAACGTGGGACAACGTGGGACAACGTGGGACACCGTTGGACACCGTGGGACACCGTTGGACAACGTGGGACAACGTGGGACAACGTGGGACAACGTGGGACAACGTGGGACACCGTTGGACACCGTGGGACACCGTTGGACACCGTGGGACAACGTGGGACAACGTGGGACAACGTGGGTCAACGTGGGACAACGTAGGACAACGTGGGACATCGTTGGACATCGTTGGACATCGTTGGACACCGTTGGACACCGTTGGACACCGTTGGACACCGTTGGACATCGGTGGACATCGTGGGACACCGTTGGACACCGTTGGACATCGTTGGACACCGTTGGACACCGTGGGACAACGTGGGACAACGTGGGACAACGTGGGACAACGTGGGACAACGTGGGACACCGTTGGACACCGTTGGACATCGTTGGACACCGTGGGACAACGTGGGACAACGTGGGACAACGTGGGACACCGTTGGACACCGTGGGACAACGTGGGACAACGTGGGACAACGTGGGACACCGTTGGACATCGTTGGACATCGTTGGACATCGTTGGACACCGTTGGACACCGTTGGACACCGTTGGACACCGTTGGACATCGGTGGACATCGTGGGACACCGTTGGACACCGTTGGACATCGTTGGACACCGTTGGACACCGTGGGACAACGTGGGACAACGTGGGACAACGTGGGACAACGTGGGACAACGTGGTAAACGTGGGACAACGTGGGACACCGTTGGACACCGTGGGACACCGTTGGACAACGTGGGACAACGTGGGACAACGTGGGACAACGTGGGACAACGTGGGACACCGTTGGACACCGTGGGACACCGTTGGACACCGTGGGACAACGTGGGACAACGTGGGACAACGTGGGACAACGTGGGACAACGTAGGACAACGTGGGACAACGTGGGACACCGTTGGACATCGTTGGACAACGTGGGACATCGTGGGACAACGTGGGACAACGTGGGACAACGTGGGACAACGTGGGACACCGTTGGACACCGTGGGACACCGTTGGACACCGTTGGACACCGTGGGACACCGTTGGACACCGTTGGACATCGTTGGACACCGTTGGACACCGTTGGACACCGTTGGACACCGTGGGACAACGTGGGACAACGTGGGACAACGTGGGACAACGTGGGACAACGTGGGACAACGTGGGACAACGTGGGACAACGTGGGAAACCATGGAACAACGTGGGACAACGTGGGACAACGTCGGACAACGTGGGACAACGTGGGACACCGTTGGACATCGTTGGACACCGTGGGACAACGTGGGACAACGTGGGACACCGTTGGACACCGTTGGACATCGTTGGACACCGTTGGACACCGTGGGACAACGTGGGACAACGTGGGACAACGTGGGACAACGTGGGACAACGTAGGACAACGTGGGACAACGTGGGACACCGTTGGACATCGTTGGACAACGTGGGACATCGTGGGACAACGTGGGACAACGTGGGACAACGTGGGACACCGTTGGACACCGTGGGACACCGTTGGACACCGTTGGACACCGTGGGACACCGTTGGACACCGTTGGACATCGTTGGACACCGTTGGACACCGTTGGACACCGTTGGACACCGTGGGACAACGTGAGACAACGTGGGACAACGTGGGACAACGTGGGACAACGTGGGACAACGTGGGACAACGTGGGACAACGTGGGACAACGTTGGACAACGTGGGACAACGTGGGACAACGTGGGACAACGTGGGACAACGTGGGACACCGTGGGACACCGTTGGACACCGTTGGACATCGTTGGACACCGTTGGACATCGTTGGACAACGTGGGACATCGTGGGACAACGTGGGACAACGTGGGACAACGTGGGACACCGTTGGACACCGTGGGACACCGTTGGACACCGTTGGACACCGTTGGACACCGTTGGACACCGTGGGACAACGTGGGACAACGTGGGACAACGTGGGACAACGTGGGACAACGTGGGACAACGTGGGACAACGTGGGACAACGTGGGACAACGTGGGACAACGTGGGACAACGTGGGACACCGTTGGACACCGTGGGACACCGTTGGACACCGTTGGACACCGTGGGACACCGTTGGACACCGTTGGACATCGTTGGACACCGTTGGACACCGTTGGACACCGTTGGACACCGTTGGACACCGTTGGACACCGTGGGACAACGTGGGACAACGTGGGACAACGTGGGACAACGTGGGACAACGTGGGACAACGTGGGACAACGTGGGACAACGTGGGACAACGTGGGACAACGTGGGACAACGTGGGACAACGTGGGACAACGTGGGACAACGTGGGACAACGTGGGACAACGTGGGACAACGTGGGACAACGTGGGACACCGTGGGACAACGTGGGACAACGTGGGACACCGTTGGACATCGTTGGACAACGTGGGACAACGTGGGACAACGTGGGACAACGTGGGACAACGTGGGACAACGTGGGACACCGTTGGACACCGTGGGACACCGTTGGACACCGTTGGACATCGTTGGACACCGTGGGACAACGTGGGACAACGTGGGACAACGTGGGACACCGTTGGACACCGTTGGACATCGTTGGACATCGTTGGACATCGTGGGACACCGTTGGACAACGTGGGACAACGTGGGACAACGTGGGACACCGTGGGACACCGTTGGACACCGTTGGACATCGTTGGACACCGTGGGACAACGTGGGACAACGTGGGACACCGTTGGAAACCGTGGGACAACGTGAGACGTGGGACAACGTGGGACAACGTGGGACAACGTGGGACAACGTAGGACAACGTGGGACAACGTGGGACACCGTTGGACATCGTTGGACAACGTGGGACATCGTGGGACAACGTGGGACAACGTGGGACAACGTGGGACAACGTGGGACACCGTTGGACACCGTGGGACACCGTTGGACACCGTTGGACACCGTGGGACACCGTTGGACACCGTTGGACATCGTTGGACACCGTTGGACACCGTTGGACACCGTTGGACACCGTTGGACACCGTTGGACACCGTTGGACACCGTTGGACACCGTGGGACAACGTGGGACAACGTGGGACAACGTGGGACACCGTGGGACAACGTGGGACAACGTGGGACAACGTGGGACACCGTTGGACATCGTTGGACATCGTTGGACATCGTTGGACACCGTTGGACACCGTTGGACACCGTTGGACACCGTTGGACATCGGTGGACATCGTGGGACACCGTTGGACACCGTTGGACATCGTTGGACACCGTTGGACACCGTTGGACATCGGTGGACATCGTGGGACACCGTTGGACACCGTTGGACATCGTTGGACACCGTTGGACACCGTGGGACAACGTGGGACAACGTGGGACAACGTGGGACAACGTGGGACAACGTGGTAAACGTGGGACAACGTGGGACACCGTTGGACACCGTGGGACACCGTTGGACAACGTGGGACAACGTGGGACAACGTGGGACAACGTGGGACAACGTGGGACACCGTTGGACACCGTGGGACACCGTTGGACACCGTGGGACAACGTGGGACAACGTGGGACAACGTGGGACAACGTGGGACAACGTAGGACAACGTGGGACAACGTGGGACACCGTTGGACATCGTTGGACAACGTGGGACATCGTGGGACAACGTGGGACAACGTGGGACAACGTGGGACAACGTGGGACACCGTTGGACACCGTGGGACACCGTTGGACACCGTTGGACACCGTGGGACACCGTTGGACACCGTTGGACATCGTTGGACACCGTTGGACACCGTTGGACACCGTTGGACACCGTGGGACAACGTGGGACAACGTGGGACAACGTGGGACAACGTGGGACAACGTGGGACAACGTGGGACAACGTGGGACAACGTGGGAAACCATGGAACAACGTGGGACAACGTGGGACAACGTCGGACAACGTGGGACAACGTGGGACACCGTTGGACATCGTTGGACACCGTGGGACAACGTGGGACAACGTGGGACACCGTTGGACACCGTTGGACATCGTTGGACACCGTTGGACACCGTGGGACAACGTGGGACAACGTGGGACAACGTGGGACAACGTGGGACAACGTAGGACAACGTGGGACAACGTGGGACACCGTTGGACATCGTTGGACAACGTGGGACATCGTGGGACAACGTGGGACAACGTGGGACAACGTGGGACACCGTTCGACACCGTGGGACACCGTTGGACACCGTTGGACACCGTGGGACACCGTTGGACACCGTTGGACATCGTTGGACACCGTTGGACACCGTTGGACACCGTTGGACACCGTGGGACAACGTGAGACAACGTGGGACAACGTGGGACAACGTGGGACAACGTGGGACAACGTGGGACAACGTGGGACAACGTGGGACAACGTGGGACAACGTGGGACAACGTGGGACAACGTGGGACAACGTGGGACAACCTGGGACACCGTGGGACACCGTTGGACACCGTTGGACATCGTTGGACACCGTTGGACATCGTTGGACAACGTGGGACATCGTGGGACAACGTGGGACAACGTGGGACAACGTGGGACACCGTTGGACACCGTGGGACACCGTTGGACACCGTTGGACACCGTTGGACACCGTTGGACACCGTGGGACAACGTGGGACAACGTGGGACAACGTGGGACAACGTGGGACAACGTGGGACAACGTGGGACAACGTGGGACAACGTGGGACAACGTGGGACAACGTGGGACAACGTGGGACACCGTTGGACACCGTGGGACACCGTTGGACACCGTTGGACACCGTGGGACACCGTTGGACACCGTTGGACATCGTTGGACACCGTTGGACACCGTTGGACACCGTTGGACACCGTTGGACATCGTTGGACACCGTGGGACAACGTGGGACAACGTGGGACAACGTGGGACAACGTGGGACAACGTGGGACAACGTGGGACAACGTGGGACAACGTGGGACAACGTGGGACAACGTGGGACAACGTGGGACAACGTGGGACAACGTGGGACAACGTGGGACAACGTGGGACAACGTGGGACAACGTGGGACACCGTGGGACAACGTGGGACAACGTGGGACACCGTTGGACATCGTTGGACAACGTGGGACAACGTGGGACAACGTGGGACAACGTGGGACAACGTGGGACAACGTGGGACACCGTTGGACACCGTGGGACACCGTTGGACACCGTTGGACATCGTTGGACACCGTGGGACAACGTGGGACAACGTGGGACAACGTGGGACACCGTTGGACACCGTTGGACATCGTTGGACATCGTTGGACATCGTGGGACACCGTTGGACATCGTTGGACATCGTTGGACTCCGTTGGACATCGTTGGACAACGTGGGACAACGTGGGACAACGTGGGACAACGTGGGACAACGTGGGACAACGTGGGACAACGTGGGACAACGTGGGACAACGTGGGACAACGTGGGAAAACGTGGGACAACGTGGGACAACGTGGGACAACGTAGGACAACGTGGGACAACGTGGGACACCGTTGGACATCGTTGGACATCGTTGGACACCGTTGGACATCGTTGGACATCGTTGGACATCGTTGGACACCGTTGGACACCGTTGGACACCGTTGGACAACGTGGGACATCGTGGGACAACGTGGGACAACGTGGGACAACGTGGGACAACGTGGGACACCGTTGGACACCGTGGGACACCGTTGGACACCGTGGGACAACGTGGGACAACGTGGGACAACGTGGGACAACGTGGGACAACGTAGGACAATGTGGGACAACGTGGGACACCGTTGGACAGCGTTGGACAACGTGGGACATCGTGGGACAACGTGGGACAACGTGGGACAACGTGGGACACCGTTGGACACCGTGGGACACCGTTGGACACCGTTGGACACCGTGGGACACCGTTGGACACCGTTGGACATCGTTGGACACCGTTGGACATCGTTGGACACCGTGGGACAACGTGGGACAACGTGGGACACCGTTGGACACCGTGGGACAACGTGGGACAACGTGGGACAACGTGGGACAACGTGGGACAACGTGGGACAACGTAGGACAACGTGGGACAACGTGGGACACCGTTGGACATCGTTGGACACCGTTGGACACCGTGGGACACCGTTGGACACCGTGGGACAACGTGGGACAACGTGGGACAACGTGGGACAACGTGGGACAACGTAGGACAACGTGGGACAACGTGGGACAACGTGGGACAACGTGGGACAACGTGGGACAACGTAGGACAACGTGGGACAACGTGGGACACCGTTGGACAACGTGGGACAACGTGGGACAACGTGGGACAACGTGGGACAACGTGGGACAACGTGGGACAACCTGGGACACCGTGGGACACCGTTGGACACCGTTGGACATCGTTGGACACCGTTGGACATCGTTGGACAACGTGGGACATCGTGGGACAACGTGGGACAACGTGGGACAACGTGGGACACCGTTGGACACCGTGGGACACCGTTGGACACCGTTGGACACCGTTGGACACCGTTGGACACCGTGGGACAACGTGGGACAACGTGGGACAACGTGGGACAACGTGGGACAACGTGGGACAACGTGGGACAACGTGGGACAACGTGGGACAACGTGGGACAACGTGGGACAACGTGGGACACCGTTGGACACCGTGGGACACCGTTGGACACCGTTGGACACCGTGGGACACCGTTGGACACCGTTGGACATCGTTGGACACCGTTGGACACCGTTGGACACCGTTGGACACCGTTGGACACCGTTGGACACCGTGGGACAACGTGGGACAACGTGGGACAACGTGGGACAACGTGGGACAACGTGGGACAACGTGGGACAACGTGGGACAACGTGGGACAACGTGGGACAACGTGGGACAACGTGGGACAACGTGGGACAACGTGGGACAACGTGGGACAACGTGGGACAACGTGGGACAACGTGGGACAACGTGGGACACCGTGGGACAACGTGGGACAACGTGGGACACCGTTGGACATCGTTGGACAACGTGGGACAACGTGGGACAACGTGGGACAACGTGGGACAACGTGGGACAACGTGGGACACCGTTGGACACCGTGGGACACCGTTGGACACCGTTGGACATCGTTGGACACCGTGGGACAACGTGGGACAACGTGGGACAACGTGGGACACCGTTGGACACCGTTGGACATCGTTGGACATCGTTGGACATCGTGGGACACCGTTGGACATCGTTGGACATCGTTGGACTCCGTTGGACATCGTTGGACAACGTGGGACAACGTGGGACAACGTGGGACAACGTGGGACAACGTGGGACAACGTGGGACAACGTGGGACAACGTGGGACAACGTGGGACAACGTGGGAAAACGTGGGACAACGTGGGACAACGTGGGACAACGTAGGACAACGTGGGACAACGTGGGACACCGTTGGACATCGTTGGACAACGTGGGACATCGTGGGACAACGTGGGACAACGTGGGACAACGTGGGACACCGTTGGACAACGTGGGACACCGTTGGACATCGTTGGACACCGTGGGACAACGTGGGACAACGTGGGACAACGTGGGACACCGTTGGACACCGTTGGACATCGTTGGACATCGTTGGACATCGTGGGACACCGTTGGACAACGTGGGACAACGTGGGACAACGTGGGACACCGTGGGACACCGTTGGACACCGTTGGACATCGTTGGACACCGTGGGACAACGTGGGACAACGTGGGACACCGTTGGAAACCGTGGGACAACGTGAGACGTGGGACAACGTGGGACAACGTGGGACAACGTGGGACAACGTAGGACAACGTGGGACAACGTGGGACACCGTTGGACATCGTTGGACAACGTGGGACATCGTGGGACAACGTGGGACAACGTGGGACAACGTGGGACAACGTGGGACACCGTTGGACACCGTGGGACACCGTTGGACACCGTTGGACACCGTGGGACACCGTTGGACACCGTTGGACATCGTTGGACACCGTTGGACACCGTTGGACACCGTTGGACACCGTTGGACACCGTTGGACACCGTTGGACACCGTTGGACACCGTGGGACAACGTGGGACAACGTGGGACAACGTGGGACAACGTGGGACAACGTGGGACAACGTGGGACAACGTGGGACAACGTGGGACAACGTGGGACAACGTGGGACAACGTGGGACAACGTGGGACAACGTGGGACAACGTGGGACAACGTGGGACAACGTGGGACAATGTGGGACAACGTGGGACAACGTGGGACAACGTGGGACAACGTGGGACAACGTGGGACAACGTGGGACACCGTGGGACACCGTTGGACACCGTTGGACATCGTTGGACACCGTGGGACAACGTGGGACAACGTGGGACACCGTTGGACACCGTGGGACAACGTGGGACAACGTGGGACAACTTGGGACAACGTGGGACAACGTGGGACAACGTAGGACAACGTGGGACAACGTGGGACACCGTTGGACATCGTTGGACAACGTGGGACATCGTGGGACAACGTGGGACAACGTGGGACAACGTGGGACAACGTGGGACAACGTGGGACACCGTTGGACACCGTGGGACACCGTTGGACACCGTTGGACACCGTGGGACACCGTTGGACACCGTTGGACACCGTTGGACACCGTTGCACACCGTTGGACACCGTTGGACACCGTGGGACAACGTGGGACAACGTGGGACAACGTGGGACAACGTGGGACAACGTGGGACAACGTGGGACAACGTGGGACAACGTGGGACAACGTGGGACAACGTGGGACAACGTGGGACAACGTGGGACAACGTGGAACACCGTTGGGCATCGTTGGACACCGTGGGACAACGTGGGACAACGTGGGACAACGTGGGACACCGTTGGACACCGTTGGACATCGTTGGACATCGTTGGACATCGTGGGACACCGTTGGACATCGTTGGACATCGTTGGACACCGTTGGACATCGTTGGACATCGTTGGACATCGTTGGACACCGTTGGACACCGTTGGACACCGTTGGACACCGTTGGACATCGGTGGACATCGTGGGACACCGTTGGACACCGTTGGACATCGTTGGACACCGTTGGACACCGTGAGACAACGTGGGACAACGTGGGACAACGTGGGACAACGTGGGACAACGTGGGACAACGTGGGACAACGTGGGACAACGTGGGACAACGTGGGACAACGTGGGACAACGTGGGACACCGTTGGACATCGTTGGACACCGTTGGACACCGTGGGACACCGTTGGACACCGTTGGACATCGTTGGACACCGTGGGACAACGTGGGACAACGTGGGACAACGTGGGACACCGTTGGACACCGTGGGACAACGTGGGACAACGTGGGACAACGTGGGACACCGTTGGACATCGTTGGACATCGTTGGACATCGTTGGACACCGTTGGACACCGTTGGACACCGTTGGACACCGTTGGACACCGTTGGACACCGTGGGACACCGTTGGACAACGTGGGACAACGTGGGACAACGTGGGACACCGTGGGACACCGTTGGACACCGTTGGACATCGTTGGACACCGTGGGACAACGTGGGACAACGTGGGACACCGTTGGACACCGTGGGACAACGTGGGACAACGTGGGACACGGTTGGACAACGTGGGACAACGTGGGACAACGTGGGACAACGTGGGACAACGTGGGACAACGTAGGACAACGTGGGACAACGTGGGACACCGTTGGACATCGTTGGACAACGTGGGACATCGTGGGACAACGTGGGACAACGTGGGACAACGTGGGACAACGTGGGACACCGTTGGACATCGTTGGACACCGTGGGACACCGTTGGACACCGTTGGACACCGTTGGACATCGTTGGACACCGTGGGACAACGTGGGACAACGTGGGACAACGTGGGACACCGTTGGACACCGTGGGACAACGTGGGACAACGTGGGACAACGTGGGACAACGTGGGACAACGTGGGACACCGTTGGACACCGTGGGACACCGTTGGACACCGTGGGACAACGTGGGACAACGTGGGACAACGTGGGACAACGTGGGACAACGTAGGACAATGTGGGACAACGTGGGACACCGTTGGACAGCGTTGGACAACGTGGGACATCGTGGGACAACGTGGGACAACGTGGGACAACGTGGGACAACGTGGGACACCGTTGGACACCGTGGGACACCGTTGGACACCGTTGGACACCGTGGGACACCGTTGGACACCGTTGGACATCGTTGGACACCGTTGGACATCGTTGGACACCGTGGGACAACGTGGGACAACGTGGGACACCGTTGGACACCGTGGGACAACGTGGGACAACGTGGGACAACGTGGGACAACGTGGGACAACGTGGGACAACGTAGGACAACGTGGGACAACGTGGGACACCGTTGGACATCGTTGGACAACGTGGGACATCGTGGGACAACGTGGGACAACGTGGGACAACGTGGGACACCGTTGGGCATCGTTGGACACCGTGGGACAACGTGGGACAACGTGGGACAACGTGGGACACCGTTGGACACCGTTGGACATCGTTGGACATCGTTGGACATCGTGGGACACCGTTGGACATCGTTGGACATCGTTGGACACCGTTGGACATCGTTGGACATCGTTGGACATCGTTGGACACCGTTGGACACCGGTGGACACCGTTGGACACCGTTGGACATCGGTGGACATCGTGGGACACCGTTGGACACCGTTGGACATCGTTGGACACCGTTGGACACCGTGGGACAACGTGGGACAACGTGGGACAACGTGGGACAACGTGGGACAACGTGGGACAACGTGGGACAACGTGGGACAACGTGGGACACCGTTGGACATCGTTGGACAACGTGGGACAACGTGGGACAACGTGGGACAACGTGGGACAACGTGGGACAACGTGGGACACCGTTGGACACCGTGGGACACCGTTGGACACCGTTGGACATCGTTGGACACCGTGGGACAACGTGGGACAACGTGGGACAACGTGGGACACCGTTGGACACCGTGGGACAACGTGGGACAACGTGGGACAACGTGGGACACCGTTGGACATCGTTGGACATCGTTGGACATCGTTGGACACCGTTGGACACCGTTGGACACCGTTGGACACCGTTGGACACCGTTGGACACCGTTGGACATCGTTGGACATCGTTGGACACCGTTGGACAACGTTGGACATCGTTGGACATCGTTGGACACCGTTGGACACCGTTGGACACCGTTGGACACCGTTGGACATCGGTGGACATTGTGGGACACCGTTGGACACCGTTGGACATCGTTGGACACCGTTGGACACCGTGGGACAACGTGGGACAACGTGGGACAACGTGGGACAACGTGGGACAACGTGGGACAACGTGGGACAACGTGGGACAACGTGGGACAACGTGGGACAACGTGGGACACCGTTGGACATCGTTGGACAACGTGGGACAACGTGGGACAACGTGGGACAACGTGGGACAACGTGGGACAACGTGGGACACCGTTGGACACCGTGGGACACCGTTGGACACCGTTGGACATCGTTGGACACCGTTGGACAACGTGGGACAACGTGGGACAACGTGGGACACCGTTGGACACCGTGGGACAACGTGGGACAACGTGGGACAACGTGGGACACCGTTGGACATCGTTGGACATCGTTGGACATCGTTGGACACCGTTGGACACCGTTGGACACCGTTGGACACCGTTGGACACCGTTGGACACCGTGGGACACCGTTGGACACCGTTGGACATCGTTGGACACCGTTGGACACCGTTGGACACCGTTGGACACCGTGGGACAACGTGGGACAACGTGGGACAACGTGGGACAACGTGGGACAACGTGGGACAACGTGGGACAACGTGGGACAACGTGGGACAACGTGGGACAACGTGGGACAACGTGGGACAACGTGGGACAACGTGGGACAACGTGGGACACCGTTGGGCATCGTTGGACACCGTGGGACAACGTGGGACAACGTGGGACAACGTGGGACACCGTTGGACACCGTTGGACATCGTTGGACATCGTTTGACACCGTTGGACATCGTTGGACATCGTTGGACATCGTGGGACACCGTTGGACATCGTTGGACATCGTTGGACACCGTTGGACATCGTTGGACATCGTTGGACATCGTTGGACACCGTTGGACACCGTTGGACACCGTGGGACAACGTGGGACAACGTGGGACAACGTGGGACAACGTAGAACAACGTGGGACAACGTGGGACACCGTTGGACATCGATGGACAACGTGGGACATCGTGGGACAACGTGGGACAACGTGGGACAACGTAGAACAACGTGGGACAACGTGGGACACCGTTGGACATCGTTGGACAACGTGGGACATCGTGGGACAACGTGGGACAATGTGGGACAACGTGGGACACCGTTGGACAACGTGGGACACCGTTGGACATCGTTGGACACCGTGGGACAACGTGGGACAACGTGGGACAACGTGGGACACCGTTGGACACCGTTGGACATCGTTGGACATCGTTGGACATCGTGGGACACCGTTGGACAACGTGGGACAACGTGGGACAACGTGGGACAACGTGGGACAACGTGGGACACCGTTGGACATCGTTGGACAACGTGGGACAACGTGGGACAACGTGGGACAACGTGGGACAACGTGGGACAACGTGGGACAACGTGGGACACCGTTGGACAACGTGGGACACCGTTGGACACCGTTGGACATCGTTGGACACCGTGGGACAACGTGGGACAACGTGGGACAACGTGGGACACCGTTGGACACCGTGGGACAACGTGGGACAACGTGGGACAACGTGGGACAACGTGGGACACCGTTGGACACCGTGGGACACCGTTGGACATCGTGGGACACCGTTGGACAACGTGGGACAACGTGGGACAACGTGGGACACCGTGGGACAACGGAGGACAACGTGGGACAACGTGGGACAACGTGGGACAACGTGGGACAACGTGGGACAACGTGGGACAACGTGGGACAACGTGGGACATCGTTGGACAACGTGGGACAACGTGGGACACCGTGGGACAACGTGGGACAACGTGGGACACCGTTGGACACCGTTGGACATCGTTGGACACCGTTGGACACCGTGGGACACCGTGGGACAACGTGGGACAACGTGGGACAACGTGGGACAACGTGGGACAACGTGGGACAACGTGGGACACCGTTGGGCATCGTTGGACAACGTGGGACATCGTGGGACAACGTGGGACAACGTGGGACAACGTGGGACAACGTGGGACACCGTTGGACACCGTGGGACACCGTTGGACACCGTGGGACAACGTGGGACAACGTGGGACACCGTTGGACACCGTGGGACACCGTTGGACACCGTGGGACAACGTGGGACAACGTGGGACAACGTGGGACAACGTGGGACAACGTAGGACAACGTGGGACACCGTTGGACACCGTGGGACACCGTTGGACACCGTTGGACACCGTGGGACACCGTTGGACACCGTTGGACATCGTTGGACACCGTTGGACACCGTTGAACATCGTTGGACAACGTGGGACATCGTGGGACACCGTGGGACAACGGAGGACAACGTGGGACAACGTGGGACAACGTGGGACAACGTGGGACAACGTGGGACAACGGAGGACAACGTGGGACAACGTGGGACAACGTGGGACAACGTGGGACAACGTGGGACAACGTGGGACAACGTGGGACAACGTGGGACATCGTTGGACAACGTGGGACAACGTGGGACACCGTGGGACAACGTGGGACAACGTGGGACACCGTTGGACACCGTTGGACATCGTTGGACACCGTTGGACACCGTGGGACACCGTGGGACAACGTGGGACAACGTGGGACAACGTGGGACAACGTGGGACAACGTGGGACAACGTGGGACACCGTTGGGCATCGTTGGACAACGTGGGACATCGTGGGACAACGTGGGACAACGTGGGACAACGTGGGACAACGTGGGACACCGTTGGACACCGTGGGACACCGTTGGACACCGTGGGACAACGTGGGACAACGTGGGACACCGTTGGACACCGTGGGACACCGTTGGACACCGTGGGACAACGTGGGACAACGTGGGACAACGTGGGACAACGTGGGACAACGTAGGACAACGTGGGACACCGTTGGACACCGTGGGACACCGTTGGACACCGTTGGAAACCGTGGGACACCGTTGGACACCGTTGGACATCGTTGGACACCGTTGGACACCGTTGAACATCGTTGGACAACGTGGGACATCGTGGGACAACGTGGGACAACGTGGGACAACGTGGGACAACGTGGGACACCGTTGGACACCGTGGGACACCGTTGGACACCGTTGGACACCGTTGGACACCGTGGGACAACGTGGGACAACGTGGGACAACGTGGGACAACGTGGGACACCGTTGGACACCGTGGGACACCGTTGGACACCGTTGGACATCGTTGGACACCGTGGGACACCGTTGGACACCGTTGGACATCGTTGGACACCGTGGGACAACGTGGGACAACGTGGGACAACGTGGGACAACGTGGGACAACGTGGGACAACGTGGGACAACGTGGGACAACGTGGGACAACGTAGAACAACGTGGGACAACGTGGGACACCGTTGGACACCGTGGGACAACGTGGGACAACGTGGGACAACGTGGGACAGCGTTGGACACCGTTGGACATCGTTGGACATCGTTGGACATCGTGGGACACCGTTGGACAACGTGGGACAACGTGGGACAACGTGGGACACCGTGGGACACCGTTGGACATCGTTGGACATCGTTGGACATCGTTGGACACCGTTGGACACCGTTGGACACCGTTGGACACCGTGGGAAAACGTGGGACAACGTGGGACATCGTTGGACACCGTTGGACACCGTGGGACAACGTGGGACAACGTGGGACAACGTGGGACAACGTGGGACAACGTGGGACAACGTGGGACAACGTGGGACAACGTGGGACAACGTGGGACAACGTGGGACAACGTGGGACAACGTGGGGCAACGTGGGACAACGTGGGACATCGTGGGACAACGTGGGACAACGTGGGACAACGTGGGACAACGTGGGACACCGTTGGACATCGTTGGACACCGTGGGACAACGTGGGACAACGTGGGACAACGTGGGACACCGTTGGACACCGTTGGACACCGTTGGACACCGTTGGACATCGTAGGACACCGTGGGACAACGTGGGACAACGTGGGACAACGTGGGAAACCATGGAACAACGTGGGACAACGTGGGACACCGTTGGACATCGTTGGACAACGTGGGACAACGTGGGACAACGTGGGACAACGTGGGACAACGTGGGACAACGTGGGACATCGTGGGACAACGTGGGACAACGTGGGACAACGTGGGACAACGTGGGACATCGTTGGACACCGTGGGACAACGTGGGACAACGTGCGACAATGTGGGACAACGTGGGACAACGTGGGACATCGTGGGACAACGTGGGACAACGTGGGACAACGTGGGACAACGTGGGACACCGTTGGACAACGTGGGACACCGTTGGACATCGTTGGACACCGTGGGACAACGTGGGACAACGTGGGACCACGTGGGACAACGTGGGACAACGTGGGACAACGTGGGACAACGTGGGACAACGTGGGACAACGTGGGACATCGTGGGACAACGTGGGACAACGTGGGACACCGTTGGACATAGTTGGACACCGTGGGACACCGTGGGACAACGTGGGACAACGTGGGACAACGTGGGACAACGTGGGACAACGTGGGAAACCATGGAACAACGTGGGACAACGTGGGACACCGTTGGACATCGTTGGACAACGTGGGACAACGTGGGACAACGTGGGACAACGTGGGACAACGTGGGACAACGTGGGACAACGTGGGACACCGTTGGACACCGTGGGACACCGTTGGACACCGTTGGACATCGTTGGACACCGTGGGACAACGTGGGACAACGTGGGACAACGTGGGAAACCATGGAACAACGTGGGACAACGTGGGACACCGTTGGACATCGTTGGACATCGTTGGACACCGTGGGACAACGTGGGACACCGTTGGACATCGCTGGACACCGTTGGACATCGTTGGACACCGTGGGACAACGAGGGACAACGTGGGACAACGTGGGACAACGTGGGAAAACGTGGGACAACGTGGGACACCGTTGGACATCGCTGGACACCGTTGGAAATCGTTGGACACCGTGGGACAACGTGGGACAACGTGGGACAACGTGGGACAACGTGGGACAACGTGGGACAACGTGGGACAACGTGGGACAACGTGGGACAACGTGGGACAACGTGGGACAACGTGGGACAACGTGGGACATCGTGGGACAACGTGGGACAACGTGGGACAACGTGGGACAACGTGGGACATCGTTGGACACCGTTGGACACCGTGGGACAACGTGGGACAACGTGGGACAACGTGGGACAACGTGGGACAACGTGGGACAACGTGGGACAACGTGGGAAACCATGGAACAACGTGGGACAACGTGGGACACCGTTGGACATCGTTGGACAACGTGGGACAACGTGGGACCACGTGGGACAACGTGGGACAACGTGGGACAACGTGGGACACCGTTGGACACCGTGGGACACCGTTGGACACCGTTGGACATCGTTGGACACCGTGGGACAACGTGGGACAACGTGGGACAACGTGGGACAACGTGGGACAACGTGGGACAACGTGGGACAACGTGGGACAACGTGGGACAACGTGGGACAACGTGGGACAACGTGGGACAACGTGGGACACCGTTGGACAACGTGGGACACCGTTGGACATCGTTGGACACCGTGGGACAACGTGGGACAACGTGGGACAACGTGGGACAACGTGGGACAACGTGGGACACCGTTGGACATCGTTGGACATCGTTGGACATCGTGGGACACCGTTGGACATCGTTGGACATCGTTGGACACCGTTGGACACCGTTGGACAACGTGGGACATCGTTGGACAACGTGGGACAACGTGGGACAACGTGGGACAACGTGGGACACCGTTGGACACCGTGGGACACCGTTGGACACCGTTGGACACCGTTGGACATCGTTGGACATCGTTGGACATCGTGGGACACCGTTGGACATCGTTGGACATCGTTGGACACCGTTGGACATCGTTGGACACCGTTGGACACCGTTGGACATCGTTGGACATCGTGGGACACCGTTGGACATCGTTGGACATCGTTGGACACCGTTGGACATCGTTGGACATCGTTGGACATCGTTGGACACCGTTGGACACCGTTGGAAACCGTTGGACATCGTTGGACACCGTGGGACAACGTGGGACAACGTGGGACAACGTGGGACAACGTGGGACAACGTGGGACATCGTGGGACAACGTGGGACAACGTGGGACAACGTGGGACAACGTGGGACAACGTGGGACAACGTGGGACACCGTTGGACACCGTGGGACACCGTTGGACACCTTTGGACATCGTTGGACACCGTGGGACAACGTGGGACAACGTGGGACAACGTGGGACAACGTGGGACATCGTGGGACAACGTGGGACAACGTGGGACAACGTGGGACAACGTGGGACAACGTGGGACAACGTGGGACATCGTGGGACAACGTGGGACATCGTGGGACAACGTGGGACATCGTGGGACAACGTGGGACAACGTGGGACAACGTGGGACAAAGTGGGACAACGTGGGACACCGTTGGACACCGTTGGACACCGTTGGACACCGTTGGACATCGTTGGACACCGTGGGACAACGTGGGACAACGTGGGACAACGTGGGAAACCATGGAACAACGTGGGACAACGTGGGACACCGTTGGACATCGTTGGACATCGTTGGACACCGTGGGACAACGTGGGACAACGTGGGACAACGTGGGACAACGTCGGACAACGTGGGACAACGTGGGACATCGTGGGACAACGTGGGACAACGTGGGACAACGTGGGACAACGTGGGACAACGTGGGACACCGTTGGACACCGTGGGACACCGTTGGACACCGTTGGACATCGTTGGACACCGTTGGACATCGTTGGACACCGTGGGACAACGTGGGACAACGTGGGAAACCATGGAACAACGTGGGACAACGTGGGACACCGTTGGACATCGTTGGACATCGTTGGACACCGTGGGACAACGTGGGACAACGTGGGACAACGTGGGACAACGTCGGACAACGTGGGACAACGTGGGACAACGTGGGACAACGTGGGACAACGTGGGACAACGTGGGACAACGTGGGACAACGTGGGACAACGTGGGACAACGTGGGACATCGTGGGACAACGTGGGACAACGTGGGACAACGTGGGACAACGTGGGACAACGTGGGACATCGTTGGACACCGTGGGACAACGTGGGACAACGTGGGACAACGTGGGACAACGTCGGACAACGTGGGACAACGTGGGACATCGTGGGACAACGTGGGACACCGTTGGACATCGTTGGACAACGTGGGACAACGTGGGACAACGTGGGACAACGTGGGACAACGTGGGACAACGTGGGACACCGTTGGACACCGTTGGACATCGTTGGACACCGTGGGACAACGTGGGACAACGTGGGACAACGTGGGACAACGTGGGACAACGTGGGACAACGTGGGACAACGTGGGACAACGTGGGACAACGTGGGACAACGTGGGACATCGTGGGACAACGTGGGACAACGTGGGACAACGTGGGACAACGTGGGACATCGTGGGACAACGTGGGACAACGTGGGACAACGTGGGACACCGTTGGACAACGTGGGACAACGTGGGACATCGTTGGACACCGTGGGACAACGTGGGACAACGTGGGACCACGTGGGACAACGTGGGACAACGTGGGACAACGTGGGACAACGTGGGACAACGTGGGACAACGTGGGACATCGTGGGACAACGTGGGACAACGTGGGACACCGTTGGACATCGTTGGACACCGTGGGACACCGTGGGACAACGTGGGACAACGTGGGTCAACGTGGGACAACGTGGGACAACGTGGGACAACGTGGGACAACGTGGGACAACGTGGGACAACGTGGGACAACGTGGGACACCGTTGGACAACGTGGGACACCGTTGGACATCGTTGGACACCGTGGGACAACGTGGGACAACGTGGGACCACGTGGGACAACGTGGGACAACGTGGGACAACGTGGGACAACGTGGGACATCGTGGGACAACGTGGGACAACGTGGGACAACGTGGGACAACGTGGGACAACGTGGGACACCGTTGGACACCGTTGGACACCGTTGGACACCGTTGGACATCGTTGGACACCGTGGGACAACGTGGGACAACGTGGGACAACGTGGGAAACCATGGAACAACGTGGGACAACGTGGGACACCGTTGGACATCGTTGGACATCGTTGGACACCGTGGGACAACGTGGGACAACGTGGGAAAACGTGGGACAACGTGGGACACCGTTGGACATCGCTGGACACCGTTGGACATCGTTGGACACCGTGGGACAACGTGGGACAACGTGGGACAACGTGGGACAACGTGGGACAACGTGGGACAACGTGGGACAACGTGGGACAACGTGGGACAACGTGGGACACCGTTGGACATCGTTGGACACCGTGGGACAACGTGGGACAACGTGGGACAACGTGGGACACCGTTGGACACCGTTGGACACCGTTGGACACCGTTGGACATCGTTGGACACCTTGGGACAACGTGGGACAACGTGGGACAACGTGGGAAACCATGGAACAACGTGGGACAACGTGGGACACCGTTGGACATCGTTGGACAACGTGGGACAACGTGGGACAACGTGGGACAACGTGGGACAACGTGGGACAACGTGGGACAACGTGGGACACCGTTGGACACCGTGGGACACCGTTGGACACCGTTGGACATCGTTGGACACCGTGGGACAACGTGGGACGACGTGGGACAACGTGGGACAACGTGGGACAACGTGGGACAACGTGGGACACCGTTGGACATCGTTGGACATCGTTGGACATCGTTGGACATCGTGGGACACCGTTGGACATCGTTGGACATCGTTGGACACCGTTGGACACCGTTGGACAACGTGGGACATCGTGGGACAACGTGGGACAACGTGGGACAACGTGGGACAACGTGGGACACCGTTGGACACCGTGGGACACCGTTGGACACCGTTGGACACCGTTGGACATCGTTGGACATCGTTGGACACCGTGGGACACCGTTGGACACCGTTGGACACCGTTGGACATCGTTGGACAACGTGGGACAACGTGGGACAACGTGGGACAACGTGGGACAACGTGGGACAACGTGGGACAACGTGGGACACCGTTGGACAATGTGGGACACCGTTGGACATCGTTGGACACCGTGGGACAACGTGGGACAACGTGGGACCACGTGGGACAACGTGGGACAACGTGGGACAACGTGGGACAACGTGGGACAACGTGGGACAACGTGGGACATCGTGGGACAACGTGGGACAACGTGGGACACCGTTGGACATCGTTGGACACCGTGGGACAACGTGGAACAACGTGGGACAACGTGGGACACCGTTGGACAACGTGGGACACCGTTGGACATCGTTGGACACCGTGGGACAACGTGGGACAACGTGGGACCACGTGGGACAACGTGGGACAACGTGGGACAACGTGGGACAACGTGGGACAACGTGGGACAACGTGGGACATCGTGGGACAACGTGGGACAACGTGGGACACCGTTGGACATAGTTGGACACCGTGGGACACCGTGGGACAACGTGGGACAACGTGGGACAACGTGGGACAACGTGGGACAACGTGGGAAACCATGGAACAACGTGGGACAACGTGGGACACCGTTGGACATCGTTGGACAACGTGGGACAACGTGGGACAACGTGGGACAACGTGGGACAACGTGGGACAACGTGGGACAACGTGGGACACCGTTGGACACCGTGGGACACCGTTGGACACCGTTGGACATCGTTGGACACCGTGGGACAACGTGGGACAACGTGGGACAACGTGGGAAACCATGGAACAACGTGGGACAACGTGGGACACCGTTGGACATCGTTGGACATCGTTGGACACCGTGGGACAACGTGGGACAACGTGGGAAAACGTGGGACAACGTGGGACACCGTTGGACATCGCTGGACACCGTTGGACATCGTTGGACACCGTGGGACAACGAGGGACAACGTGGGACAACGTGGGACAACGTGGGAAAACGTGGGACAACGTGGGACACCGTTGGACATCGCTGGACACCGTTGGAAATCGTTGGACACCGTGGGACAACGTGGGACAACGTGGGACAACGTGGGACAACGTGGGACAACGTGGGACAACGTGGGACAACGTGGGACAACGTGGGACAACGTGGGACAACGTGGGACAACGTGGGACATCGTGGGACAACGTGGGACAACGTGGGACAACGTGGGACAACGTGGGACATCGTTGGACACCGTTGGACACCGTGGGACAACGTGGGACAACGTGGGACAACGTGGGACAACGTGGGACAACGTGGGACAACGTGGGACAACGTGGGACAACGTGGGACAACGTGGGACAACGTGGGAAACCATGGAACAACGTGGGACAACGTGGGACACCGTTGGACATCGTTGGACAACGTGGGACAACGTGGGACCACGTGGGACAACGTGGGACAACGTGGGACAACGTGGGACACCGTTGGACACCGTGGGACACCGTTGGACACCGTTGGACATCGTTGGACACCGTGGGACAACGTGGGACAACGTGGGACAACGTGGGACAACGTGGGACAACGTGGGACAACGTGGGACAACGTGGGACAACGTGGGACAACGTGGGACAACGTGGGACAACGTGGGACAACGTGGGACACCGTTGGACAACGTGGGACACCGTTGGACATCGTTGGACACCGTGGGACAACGTGGGACAACGTGGGACAACGTGGGACAACGTGGGACAACGTGGGACACCGTTGGACATCGTTGGACATCGTTGGACATCGTGGGACACCGTTGGACATCGTTGGACATCGTTGGACACCGTTGGACACCGTTGGACAACGTGGGACATCGTTGGACAACGTGGGACAACGTGGGACAACGTGGGACAACGTGGGACACCGTTGGACACCGTGGGACACCGTTGGACACCGTTGGACACCGTTGGACATCGTTGGACATCGTTGGACATCGTGGGACACCGTTGGACATCGTTGGACATCGTTGGACACCGTTGGACATCGTTGGACACCGTTGGACACCGTTGGACATCGTTGGACATCGTGGGACACCGTTGGACATCGTTGGACATCGTTGGACACCGTTGGACATCGTTGGACATCGTTGGACATCGTTGGACACCGTTGGACACCGTTGGACACCGTTGGACATCGTTGGACACCGTGGGACAACGTGGGACAACGTGGGACAACGTGGGACAACGTGGGACAACGTGGGACATCGTGGGACAACGTGGGACAACGTGGGACAACGTCGGACAACGTGGGACAACGTGGGACAACGTGGGACACCGTTGGACACCGTGGGACACCGTTGGACACCTTTGGACATCGTTGGACACCGTGGGACAACGTGGGACAACGTGGGACAACGTGGGACAACGTGGGACATCGTGGGACAACGTGGGACAACGTGGGACAACGTGGGACAACGTGGGACAACGTGGGACAACGTGGGACATCGTGGGACAACGTGGGACATCGTGGGACAACGTGGGACATCGTGGGACAACGTGGGACAACGTGGGACAACGTGGGACAAAGTGGGACAACGTGGGACACCGTTGGACACCGTTGGACACCGTTGGACACAGTTGGACATCGTTGGACACCGTGGGACAACGTGGGACAACGTGGGACAACGTGGGAAACCATGGAACAACGTGGGACAACGTGGGACACCGTTGGACATCGTTGGACATCGTTGGACACCGTGGGACAACGTGGGACAACGTGGGACAACGTGGGACAACGTCGGACAACGTGGGACAACGTGGGACATCGTGGGACAACGTGGGACAACGTGGGACAACGTGGGACAACGTGGGACAACGTGGGACACCGTTGGACACCGTGGGACACCGTTGGACACCGTTGGACATCGTTGGACACCGTTGGACATCGTTGGACACCGTGGGACAACGTGGGACAACGTGGGAAACCATGGAACAACGTGGGACAACGTGGGACACCGTTGGACATCGTTGGACACCGTGGGACAACGTGGGACAACGTGGGACAACGTGGGACAACGTCGGACAACGTGGGACAACGTGGGACAACGTGGGACAACGTGGGACAACGTGGGACAACGTGGGACAACGTGGGACAACGTGGGACAACGTGGGACAACGTGGGACATCGTGGGACAACGTGGGACAACGTGGGACAACGTGGGACAACGTGGGACAACGTGGGACATCGTTGGACACCGTGGGACAACGTGGGACAACGTGGGACAACGTGGGACAACGTCGGACAACGTGGGACATCGTTGGACACCGTGGGACAACGTGGGACAACGTGGGACCACGTGGGACAACGTGGGACAACGTGGGACAACGTGGGACAACGTGGGACAACGTGGGACAACGTGGGACATCGTGGGACAACGTGGGACAACGTGGGACACCGTTGGACATCGTTGGACACCGTGGGACACCGTGGGACAACGTGGGACAACGTGGGTCAACGTGGGACAACGTGGGACAACGTGGGACAACGTGGGACAACGTGGGACAACGTGGGACAACGTGGGACAACGTGGGACACCGTGGGACAACGTGGGACACCGTTGGACATCGTGGGACACCGTGGGACAACGTGGGACAACGTGGGACCACGTGGGACAACGTGGGACAACGTGGGACAACGTGGGACAACGTGGGACATCGTGGGACAACGTGGGACAACGTGGGACAACGTGGGACAACGTGGGACAACGTGGGACACCGTTGGACACCGTTGGACACCGTTGGACACCGTTGGACATCGTTGGACACCGTGGGACAACGTGGGACAACGTGGGACAACGTGGGAAACCATGGAACAACGTGGGACAACGTGGGACACCGTTGGACATCGTTGGACATCGTTGGACACCGTGGGACAACGTGGGACAACGTGGGAAAACGTGGGACAACGTGGGACACCGTTGGACATCGCTGGACACCGTTGGACATCGTTGGACACCGTGGGACAACGTGGGACAACGTGGGACAACGTGGGACAACGTGGGACAACGTGGGACAACGTGGGACAACGTGGGACACCGTTGGACATCGTTGGACACCGTGGGACAACGTGGGACAACGTGGGACAACGTGGGACACCGTTGGACACCGTTGGACACCGTTGGACACCGTTGGACATCGTTGGACACCGTGGGACAACGTGGGACAACGTGGGACAACGTGGGAAACCATGGAACAACGTGGGACAACGTGGGACACCGTTGGACATCGTTGGACAACGTGGGACAACGTGGGACAACGTGGGACAACGTGGGACAACGTGGGACAACGTGGGACAACGTGGGACACCGTGGGACACCGTGGGACACCGTTGGACACCGTTGGACATCGTTGGACACCGTGGGACAACGTGGGACAACGTGGGACAACGTGGGACAACGTGGGACAACGTGGGACAACGTGGGACACCGTTGGACATCGTTGGACATCGTTGGACATCGTTGGACATCGTGGGCCACCGTTGGACATCGTTGGACATCGTTGGACACCGTTGGACACCGTTGGACAACGTGGGACATCGTGGGACAACGTGGGACAACGTGGGACAACGTGGGACAACGTGGGACACCGTTGGACACCGTGGGACACCGTTGGACACCGTTGGACACCGTTGGACATCGTTGGACATCGTTGGACACCGTGGGACACCGTTGGACACCGTTGGACACCGTTGGACATCGTTGGACAACGTGGGACAACGTGGGACAACGTGGGACAACGTGGGACAACGTGGGACAACGTGGGACAACGTGGGACACCGTTGGACAATGTGGGACACCGTTGGACATCGTTGGACACCGTGGGACAACGTGGGACAACGTGGGACCACGTGGGACAACGTGGGACAACGTGGGACAACGTGGGACAACTTGGGACAACGTGGGACAACGTGGGACAACGTGGGACATCGTGGGACAACGTGGGACAACGTGGACAACGTGGGACAACGTGGGACAACGTGGGACACCGTTGGACATCGTTGGACACCGTGGGACACCGTGGGACAACGTGGGACAACGTGGGACAACGTGGGACAACGTGGGACAACGTGGGAAACCATGGAACAACGTGGGACAACGTGGGACACCGTTGGACATCGTTGGACAACGTGGGACAACGTGGGACCACGTGGGACAACGTGGGACAACGTGGGACAACGTGGGACACCGTTGGACACCGTGGGACACCGTTGGACACCGTTGGATATCGTTGGACACCGTGGGACAACGTGGGACAACGTGGGACAACGTGGGACAACGTGGGACAACGTGGGACAACGTGGGACAACGTGGGACAACGTGGGACAACGTGGGACAACGTGGGACAACGTGGGACAACGTGGGACACCGTTGGACAACGTGGGACACCGTTGGACATCGTTGGACACCGTGGGACAACGTGGGACAACGTGGGACAACGTGGGACAACGTGGGACAACGTGGGACACCGTTGGACATCGTTGGACATCGTTGGACATCGTGGGACACCGTTGGACATCGTTGGACATCGTTGGACACCGTTGGACACCGTTGGACAACGTGGGACATCGTTGGACAACGTGGGACAACGTGGGACAACGTGGGACAACGTGGGACACCGTTGGACACCGTGGGACACCGTTGGACACCGTTGGACACCGTTGGACATCGTTGGACATCGTGGGACACCGTTGGACACCGTTGGACATCGTTGGACACCGTTGGACACCGTTGGACAACGTGGGACATCGTGGGACAACGTGGGACAACGTGGGACAACGTGGGACAACGTGGGACACCGTTGGACACCGTGGGACACCGTTGGACACCGTTGGACACCGTTGGACATCGTTGGACATCGTTGGACACCGTGGGACACCGTTGGACACCGTTGGACACCGTTGGACATCGTTGGACAACGTGGGACAACGTGGGACAACGTGGGACAACGTGGGACAACGTGGGACAACGTGGGACAACGTGGGACACCGTTGGACAATGTGGGACACCGTTGGACATCGTTGGACACCGTGGGACAACGTGGGACAACGTGGGACCACGTGGGACAACGTGGGACAACGTGGGACAACGTGGGACAACTTGGGACAACGTGGGACAACGTGGGACAACGTGGGACATCGTGGGACAACGTGGGACAACGTGGGACAACGTGGGACAACGTGGGACAACGTGGGACACCGTTGGACATCGTTGGACACCGTGGGACACCGTGGGACAACGTGGGACAACGTGGGACAACGTGGGACAACGTGGGACAACGTGGGAAACCATGGAACAACGTGGGACAACGTGGGACACCGTTGGACATCGTTGGACAACGTGGGACAACGTGGGACCACGTGGGACAACGTGGGACAACGTGGGACAACGTGGGACACCGTTGGACACCGTGGGACACCGTTGGACACCGTTGGATATCGTTGGACACCGTGGGACAACGTGGGACAACGTGGGACAACGTGGGACAACGTGGGACAACGTGGGACAACGTGGGACAACGTGGGACAACGTGGGACAACGTGGGACAACGTGGGACAACGTGGGACAACGTGGGACACCGTTGGACAACGTGGGACACCGTTGGACATCGTTGGACACCGTGGGACAACGTGGGACAACGTGGGACAACGTGGGACAACGTGGGACAACGTGGGACACCGTTGGACATCGTTGGACATCGTTGGACATCGTGGGACACCGTTGGACATCGTTGGACATCGTTGGACACCGTTGGACACCGTTGGACAACGTGGGACATCGTTGGACAACGTGGGACAACGTGGGACAACGTGGGACAACGTGGGACACCGTTGGACACCGTGGGACACCGTTGGACACCGTTGGACACCGTTGGACATCGTTGGACATCGTGGGACACCGTTGGACATCGTTGGACATCGTTGGACACCGTTGGACACCGTTGGACAACGTGGGACATCGTGGGACAACGTGGGACACCGTGGGACAACGTGGGACAACGTGGGACACCGTTGGACACCGTGGGACACCGTTGGACACCGTTGGACACCGTTGGACATCGTTGGACATCGTTGGACACCGTGGGACACCGTTGGACACCGTTGGACACCGTTGGACATCGTTGGACAACGTGGGACAACGTGGGACAACGTGGGACAACGTGGGACAACGTGGGACAACGTGGGACAACGTGGGACACCGTTGGACAATGTGGGACACCGTTGGACATCGTTGGACACCGTGGGACAACGTGGGACAACGTGGGACCACGTGGGACTACGTGGGACAACGTGGGACAACGTGGGACAACTTGGGACAACGTGGGACAACGTGGGACAACGTGGGACATCGTGGGACAACGTGGGACAACGTGGGACAACGTGGGACAACGTGGGACAACGTGGGACACCGTTGGACATCGTTGGACACCGTGGGACACCGTGGGACAACGTGGGACAACGTGGGACAACGTGGGACAACGTGGGACAACGTGGGAAACCATGGAACAACGTGGGACAACGTGGGACACCGTTGGACATCGTTGGACAACGTGGGACAACGTGGGACCACGTGGGACAACGTGGGACAACGTGGGACAACGTGGGACACCGTTGGACACCGTGGGACACCGTTGGACACCGTTGGATATCGTTGGACACCGTGGGACAACGTGGGACAACGTGGGACAACGTGGGACAACGTGGGACAACGTGGGACAACGTGGGACAACGTGGGACAACGTGGCACAACGTGGGACAACGTGGGACAACGTGGGACAACGTGGGACAACGTGGGACACCGTTGGACAACGTGGGACACCGTTGGACATCGTTGGACACCGTGGGACAACGTGGGACAACGTGGGACAACGTGGGACAACGTGGGACAACGTGGGACACCGTTGGACATCGTTGGACATCGTTGGACATCGTGGGACACCGTTGGACATCGTTGGACATCGTTGGACACCGTTGGACACCGTTGGACAACGTGGGACATCGTTGGACAACGTGGGACAACGTGGGACAACGTGGGACAACGTGGGACACCGTTGGACACCGTGGGACACCGTTGGACACCGTTGGACACCGTTGGACATCGTTGGACATCGTTGGACATCGTGGGACACCGTTGGACATCGTTGGACATCGTTGGACACCGTTGGACATCGTTGGACACCGTTGGACATCGTTGGACATCGTTGGACATCGTGGGACACCGTTGGACATCGTTGGACATCGTTGGACACCGCTGGACATCGTTGGACATCGTTGGACATCGTTGGACACCGTTGGACACCGTTGGACACCGTTGGACATCGTTGGACACCGTGGGACAACGTGGGACAACGTGGGACAACGTGGGACACCGTTGGACACCGTTGGACACCGTTGGACATCGTTGGACATCGTTGGACACCTTGGGACAACGTGGGACAACGTGGGACAACGTGGGAAACCATGGAACAACGTGGGACAACGTGGGACACCGTTGGACATCGTTGGACAACGTGGGACAACGTGGGACAACGTGGGACAACGTGGGACAACGTGGGACAACGTGGGACAACGTGGGACACCGTTGGACACCGTGGGACACCGTTGGACACCGTTGGACATCGTTGGACACCGTGGGACAACGTGGGACAACGTGGGACAACGTGGGACAACGTGGGACAACGTGGGACAACGTGGGACACCGTTGGACATCGTTGGACATCGTTGGACATCGTTGGACATCGTGGGACACCGTTGGACATCGTTGGACATCGTTGGACACTGTTGGACACCGTTGGACAACGTGGGACATCGTGGGACAACGTGGGACAACGTGGGACAACGTGGGACAACGTGGGACACCGTTGGACACCGTGGGACACCGTTGGACACCGTTGGACACCGTTGGACATCGTTGGACATCGTTGGACACCGTGGGACACCGTTGGACACCGTTGGACACCGTTGGACATCGTTGGACAACGTGGGACAACGTGGGACAACGTGGGACAACGTGGGACAACGTGGGACAACGTGGGACAACGTGGGACACCGTTGGACAACGTGGGACACCGTTGGACATCGTTGGACACCGTGGGACAACGTGGGACAACGTGGGACCACGTGGGACAACGTGGGACAACGTGGGACAACGTGGGACAACTTGGGACAACGTGGGACAACGTGGGACAACGTGGGACATCGTGGGACAACGTGGGACAACGTGGGACAACGTGGGACAACGTGGGACAACGTGGGACACCGTTGGACATCGTTGGACACCGTGGGACACCGTGGGACAACGTGGGACAACGTGGGACAACGTGGGACAACGTGGGACAACGTGGGAAACCATGGAACAACGTGGGACAACGTGGGACACCGTTGGACATCGTTGGACAACGTGGGACAACGTGGGACCACGTGGGACAACGTGGGACAACGTGGGACAACGTGGGACACCGTTGGACACCGTGGGACACCGTTGGACACCGTTGGATATCGTTGGACACCGTGGGACAACGTGGGACAACGTGGGACAACGTGGGACAACGTGGGACAACGTGGGACAACGTGGGACAACGTGGGACAACGTGGGACAACGTGGGACAACGTGGGACAACGTGGGACAACGTGGGACACCGTTGGACAACGTGGGACACCGTTGGACATCGTTGGACACCGTGGGACAACGTGGGACAACGTGGGACAACGTGGGACAACGTGGGACAACGTGGGACACCGTTGGACATCGTTGGACATCGTTGGACATCGTGGGACACCGTTGGACATCGTTGGACATCGTTGGACACCGTTGGACACCGTTGGACAACGTGGGACATCGTTGGACAACGTGGGACAACGTGGGACAACGTGGGACAACGTGGGACACCGTTGGACACCGTGGGACACCGTTGGACACCGTTGGACACCGTTGGACATCGTTGGACATCGTTGGACATCGTGGGACACCGTTGGACATCGTTGGACATCGTTGGACACCGTTGGACATCGTTGGACACCGTTGGACATCGTTGGACATCGTTGGACATCGTGGGACACCGTTGGACATCGTTGGACATCGTTGGACACCGCTGGACATCGTTGGACATCGTTGGACATCGTTGGACACCGTTGGACACCGTTGGACACCGTTGGACATCGTTGGACACCGTGGGACAACGTGGGACAACGTGGGACAACGTGGGACAACGTGGGACAACGTGGGACAACGTGGGACATCGTGGGACAACGTGGGACAACGTGGGACAACGTGGGACAACGTGGGACAACGTGGGACACCGTTGGACACCGTGGGACACCGTTGGACACCGTTGGACATCGTTGGACAACGTGGGACAACGTGGGACAACGTGGGACAACGTGGGACAACGTGGGACAACGTGGGACAACGTGGGACAACGTGGGACAACGTGGGACAAAGTGGGACAACGTGGGACACCGTTGGACACCGTTGGACACCGTTGGACACCGTTGGACATCGTTGGACACCGTGGGACAACGTGGGACAACGTGGGACAACGTGGGAAACCATGGAACAACGTGGGACAACGTGGGACACCGTTGGACATCGTTGGACATCGTTGGACACCGTGGGACAACGTGGGACAACGTGGGACAACGTGGGACAACGTCGGACAACGTGGGACACCGTTGGACATCGTTGGACATCGTTGGACATCGTGGGACACCGTTGGACATCGTTGGACATCGTTGGACACCGTTGGACACCGTTGGACCACGTGGGACAACGTGGGACAACGTGGGACAACGTGGGACCACGTGGGACAACGTGGGACAACGTGGGACAACGTGGGACAACGTGGGACAACGTGGGACAACGTGGGACATCGTGGGACAACGTGGGACAACGTGGGACACCGTTGGACATCGTTGGACACCGTGGGACACCGTGGGACAACGTGGGACAACGTGGGTCAACGTGGGACAACGTGGGACAACGTGGGACAACGTGGGACAACGTGGGACAACGTGGGACAACGTGGGACAACGTGGGACACCGTTGGACAACGTGGGACACCGTTGGACATCGTTGGACACCGTGGGACAACGTGGGACAACGTGGGACCACGTGGGACAACGTGGGACAACGTGGGACAACGTGGGACAACGTGGGACATCGTGGGACAACGTGGGACAACGTGGGACAACGTGGGACAACGTGGGACAACGTGGGACACCGTTGGACACCGTTGGACACCGTTGGACACCGTTGGACATCGTTGGACACCGTGGGACAACGTGGGACAACGTGGGACAACGTGGGAAACCACGGAACAACGTGGGACAACGTGGGACACCGTTGGACATCGTTGGACATCGTTGGACACCGTGGGACAACGTGGGACAACGTGGGAAAACGTGGGACAACGTGGGACACCGTTGGACATCGCTGGACACCGTTGGACATCGTTGGACACCGTGGGACAACGTGGGACAACGTGGGACAACGTGGGACAACGTGGGACAACGTGGGACAACGTGGGACAACGTGGGACAACGTGGGACACCGTTGGACATCGTTGGACACCGTGGGACAACGTGGGACAACGTGGGACAACGTGGGACACCGTTGGACACCGTTGGACACCGTTGGACACCGTTGGACATCGTTGGACACCTTGGGACAACGTGGGACAACGTGGGACAACGTGGGAAACCATGGAACAACGTGGGACAACGTGGGACACCGTTGGACATCGTTGGACAACGTGGGACAACGTGGGACAACGTGGGACAACGTGGGACAACGTGGGACAACGTGGGACAACGTGGGACACCGTTGGACACCGTGGGACACCGTTGGACACCGTTGGACATCGTTGGACACCGTGGGACAACGTGGGACAACGTGGGACAACGTGGGACAACGTGGGACAACGTGGGACAACGTGGGACACCGTTGGACATCGTTGGACATCGTTGGACATCGTTGGACATCGTGGGACACCGTTGGACATCGTTGGACATCGTTGGACACCGTTGGACACCGTTGGACAACGTGGGACATCGTGGGACAACGTGGGACAACGTGGGACAACGTGGGACAACGTGGGACACCGTTGGACACCGTGGGACACCGTTGGACACCGTTGGACACCGTTGGACATCGTTGGACATCGTTGGACACCGTGGGACACCGTTGGACACCGTTGGACACCGTTGGACATCGTTGGACAACGTGGGACAACGTGGGACAACGTGGGACAACGTGGGACAACGTGGGACAACGTGGGACAACGTGGGACACCGTTGGACAATGTGGGACACCGTTGGACATCGTTGGACACCGTGGGACAACGTGGGACAACGTGGGACCACGTGGGACAACGTGGGACAACGTGGGACAACGTGGGACAACTTGGGACAACGTGGGACAACGTGGGACAACGTGGGACATCGTGGGACAACGTGGGACAACGTGGGACAACGTGGGACAACGTGGGACAACGTGGGACACCGTTGGACATCGTTGGACACCGTGGGACACCGTGGGACAACGTGGGACAACGTGGGACAACGTGGGACAACGTGGGACAACGTGGGAAACCATGGAACAACGTGGGACAACGTGGGACACCGTTGGACAGCGTTGGACAACGTGGGACAACGTGGGACCACGTGGGACAACGTGGGACAACGTGGGACAACGTGGGACACCGTTGGACACCGTGGGACACCGTTGGACACCGTTGGATATCGTTGGACACCGTGGGACAACGTGGGACAACGTGGGACAACGTGGGACAACGTGGGACAACGTGGGACAACGTGGGACAACGTGGGACAACGTGGGACAACGTGGGACAACGTGGGACAACGTGGGGCACCGTTGGACAACGTGGGACACCGTTGGACATCGTTGGACACCGTGGGACAACGTGGGACAACGTGGGACAACGTGGGACAACGTGGGACAACGTGGGACACCGTTGGACATCGTTGGACATCGTTGGACATCGTGGGACACCGTTGGACATCGTTGGACATCGTTGGACACCGTTGGACACCGTTGGACAACGTGGGACATCGTTGGACAACGTGGGACAACGTGGGACAACGTGGGACAACGTGGGACACCGTTGGACACCGTGGGACACCGTTGGACACCGTTGGACACCGTTGGACATCGTTGGACATCGTTGGACATCGTGGGACACCGTTGGACATCGTTGGACATCGTTGGACACCGTTGGACATCGTTGGACACCGTTGGACATCGTTGGACATCGTTGGACATCGTGGGACACCGTTGGACATCGTTGGACATCGTTGGACACCGCTGGACATCGTTGGACATCGTTGGACATCGTTGGACACCGTTGGACACCGTTGGACACCGTTGGACATCGTTGGACACCGTGGGACAACGTGGGACAACGTGGGACAACGTGGGACACCGTTGGACACCGTTGGACACCGTTGGACATCGTTGGACATCGTTGGACACCTTGGGACAACGTGGGACAACGTGGGACAACGTGGGAAACCATGGAACAACGTGGGACAACGTGGGACACCGTTGGACATCGTTGGACAACGTGGGACAACGTGGGACAACGTGGGACAACGTGGGACAACGTGGGACAACGTGGGACAACGTGGGACACCGTTGGACACCGTGGGACACCGTTGGACACCGTTGGACATCGTTGGACACCGTGGGACAACGTGGGACAACGTGGGACAACGTGGGACAACGTGGGACAACGTGGGACAACGTGGGACACCGTTGGACATCGTTGGACATCGTTGGACATCGTTGGACATCGTGGGACACCGTTGGACATCGTTGGACATCGTTGGACACTGTTGGACACCGTTGGACAACGTGGGACATCGTGGGACAACGTGGGACAACGTGGGACAACGTGGGACAACGTGGGACACCGTTGGACACCGTGGGACACCGTTGGACACCGTTGGACACCGTTGGACATCGTTGGACATCGTGGGACACCGTTGGACATCGTTGGACATCGTTGGACACCGTTGGACACCGTTGGACACCGTGGGACAACGTGGGACAACGTGGGACAACGTGGGACAACGTGGGACAACGTGGGACACCGTTGGACATCGTTGGACATCGTTGGACATCGTGGGACACCGTTGGACATCGTTGGACATCGTTGGACACCGTTGGACACCGTTGGACAACGTGGGACATCGTTGGACAACGTGGGACAACGTGGGACAACGTGGGACAACGTGGGACACCGTTGGACAACGTGGGACACCGTTGGACATCGTTGGACACCGTGGGACAACGTGGGACAACGTGGGACAACGTGGGACAACGTGGGACAACGTGGGACACCGTTGGACATCGTTGGACATCGTTGGACATCGTGGGACACCGTTGGACATCGTTGGACATCGTTGGACACCGTTGGACACCGTTGGACAACGTGGGACATCGTTGGACAACGTGGGACAACGTGGGACAACGTGGGACAACGTGGGACACCGTTGGACACCGTGGGACACCGTTGGACACCGTTGGACACCGTTGGACATCGTTGGACATCGTTGGACATCGTGGGACACCGTTGGACATCGTTGGACATCGTTGGACACCGTTGGACATCGTTGGACACCGTTGGACATCGTTGGACATCGTTGGACATCGTGGGACACCGTTGGACATCGTTGGACATCGTTGGACACCGCTGGACATCGTTGGACATCGTTGGACATCGTTGGACACCGTTGGACACCGTTGGACACCGTTGGACATCGTTGGACACCGTGGGACAACGTGGGACAACGTGGGACAACGTGGGACAACGTGGGACAACGTGGGACAACGTGGGACATCGTGGGACAACGTGGGACAACGTGGGACAACGTGGGACAACGTGGGACAACGTGGGACACCGTTGGACACCGTGGGACACCGTTGGACACCGTTGGACATCGTTGGACACCGTGGGACAACGTGGGACAACGTGGGACATCGTGGGACAACGTGGGACAACGTGGGACAACGTGGGACAACGTGGGACAACGTGGGACAAAGTGGGACAACGTGGGACACCGTTGGACACCGTTGGACACCGTTGGACACCGTTGGACATCGTTGGACACCGTGGGACAACGTGGGACAACGTGGGACAACGTGGGAAACCATGGAACAACGTGGGACAACGTGGGACACCGTTGGACATCGTTGGACATCGTTGGACACCGTGGGACAACGTGGGACAACGTGGGACAACGTGGGACAACGTCGGACAACGTGGGACAACGTGGGACATCGTGGGACAACGTGGGAAAACGTGGGACAACGTGGGACACCGTTGGACATCGCTGGACACCGTTGGACATCGTTGGACATCGCTGGACACCGTTGGACATCGTTGGACACCGTGGGACAACGTGGGACAACGTGGGACAACGTGGGACAACGTGGGACAACGTGGGACAACGTGGGACAACGTGGGACATCGTGGGACAACGTGGGACAACGTGGGACAACGTGGGACAACGTGGGACATCGTTGGACACCGTTGGACACCGTGGGACAACGTGGGACAACGTGGGACAACGTGGGACAACGTGGGACAACGTGGGACAACGTGGGACAACGTGGGACATCGTGGGACAACGTGGGACAACGTGGGACAACGTGGGACAACGTGGGACAACGTGGGACACCGTTGGACATCGTTGGACACCGTGGGACAACGTGGGACAACGTGGGACAACGTGGGACACCGTTGGACAACGTGGGACACCGTTGGACATCGTTGGACACCGTGGGACAACGTGGGACAACGTGGGACAACGTGGGACAACGTGGGACAACGTGGGACACCGTTGGACATCGTTGGACATCGTTGGACACCGTTGGACATCGTTGGACACCGTGGGACAACGTGGGACAACGTGGGACCACGTGGGACAACGTGGGACAACGTGGGATAACGTGGGACAACTTGGGACAACGTGGGACAACGTGGGACAACGTGGGACATCGTGGGACAACGTGGGACAACGTGGGACAACGTGGGACAACGTGGGACAACGTGGGACACCGTTGGACATCGTTGGACACCGTGGGACACCGTGGGACAACGTGGGACAACGTGGGACAACGTGGGACAACGTGGGACAACGTGGGAAACCATGGAACAACGTGGGACAACGTGGGACACCGTTGGACATCGTTGGACAACGTGGGACAACGTGGGACCACGTGGGACAACGTGGGACAACGTGGGACAACGTGGGACACCGTTGGACACCGTGGGACACCGTTGGACACCGTTGGATATCGTTGGACACCGTGGGACAACGTGGGACAACGTGGGACAACGTGGGACAACGTGGGACAACGTGGGACAACGTGGGACAACGTGGGACAACGTGGGACAACGTGGGACAACGTGGGACAACGTGGGACAACGTGGGACACCGTTGGACAACGTGGGACACCGTTGGACATCGTTGGACACCGTGGGACAACGTGGGACAACGTGGGACAACGTGGGACAACGTGGGACAACGTGGGACACCGTTGGACATCGTTGGACATCGTTGGACATCGTGGGACACCGTTGGACATCGTTGGACATCGTTGGACACCGTTGGACACCGTTGGACAACGTGGGACATCGTTGGACAACGTGGGACAACGTGGGACAACGTGGGACAACGTGGGACACCGTTGGACACCGTGGGACACCGTTGGACACCGTTGGACACCGTTGGACATCGTTGGACATCGTTGGACATCGTGGGACACCGTTGGACATCGTTGGACATCGTTGGACACCGTTGGACATCGTTGGACACCGTTGGACATCGTTGGACATCGTTGGACATCGTGGGACACCGTTGGACATCGTTGGACATCGTTGGACACCGCTGGACATCGTTGGACATCGTTGGACATCGTTGGACACCGTTGGACACCGTTGGACACCGTTGGACATCGTTGGACACCGTGGGACAACGTGGGACAACGTGGGACAACGTGGGACACCGTTGGACACCGTTGGACACCGTTGGACACCGTTGGACATCGTTGGACACCTTGGGACAACGTGGGACAACGTGGGACAACGTGGGAAACCATGGAACAACGTGGGACAACGTGGGACACCGTTGGACATCGTTGGACAACGTGGGACAACGTGGGACAACGTGGGACAACGTGGGACAACGTGGGACAACGTGGGACAACGTGGGACACCGTTGGACACCGTGGGACACCGTTGGACACCGTTGGACATCGTTGGACACCGTGGGACAACGTGGGACAACGTGGGACAACGTGGGACAACGTGGGACAACGTGGGACACCGTTGGACATCGTTGGACATCGTTGGACATCGTTGGACATCGTGGGACACCGTTGGACATCGTTGGACATCGTTGGACACCGTTGGACACCGTTGGACAACGTGGGACATCGTGGGACAACGTGGGACAACGTGGGACAACGTGGGACAACGTGGGACACCGTTGGACACCGTGGGACACCGTTGGACACCGTTGGACACCGTTGGACATCGTTGGACATCGTTGGACACCGTGGGACACCGTTGGACACCGTTGGACACCGTTGGACATCGTTGGACAACGTGGGACAACGTGGGACAACGTGGGACAACGTGGGACAACGTGGGACAACGTGGGACAACGTGGGACACCGTTGGACAACGTGGGACACCGTTGGACATCGTTGGACACCGTGGGACAACGTGGGACAACGTGGGACCACGTGGGACAACGTGGGACAACGTGGGACAACGTGGGACAACTTGGGACAACGTGGGACAACGTGGGACAACGTGGGACATCGTGGGACAACGTGGGACAACGTGGGACAACGTGGGACAACGTGGGACAACGTGGGACACCGTTGGACATCGTTGGACACCGTGGGACACCGTGGGACAACGTGGGACAACGTGGGACAACGTGGGACAACGTGGGACAACGTGGGAAACCATGGAACAACGTGGGACAACGTGGGACACCGTTGGACATCGTTGGACAACGTGGGACAACGTGGGACCACGTGGGACAACGTGGGACAACGTGGGACAACGTGGGACACCGTTGGACACCGTGGGACACCGTTGGACACCGTTGGATATCGTTGGACACCGTGGGACAACGTGGGACAACGTGGGACAACGTGGGACAACGTGGGACAACGTGGGGCAACGTGGGACAACGTGGGACAACGTGGGACATCGTTGGACACCGTTGGACACCGTTGGACAACGTGGGACATCGTTGGACAACGTGGGACAACGTGGGACAACGTGGGACAACGTGGGACACCGTTGGACACCGTGGGACACCGTTGGACACCGTTGGACACCGTTGGACATCGTTGGACATCGTTGGACATCGTGGGACACCGTTGGACATCGTTGGACATCGTTGGACACCGTTGGACATCGTTGGACACCGTTGGACATCGTTGGACATCGTTGGACATCGTGGGACACCGTTGGACATCGTTGGACATCGTTGGACACCGCTGGACATCGTTGGACATCGTTGGACATCGTTGGACACCGTTGGACACCGTTGGACACCGTTGGACATCGTTGGACACCGTGGGACAACGTGGGACAACGTGGGACAACGTGGGACAACGTGGGACAACGTGGGACAACGTGGGACATCGTGGGACAACGTGGGACAACGTGGGACAACGTGGGACAACGTGGGACAACGTGGGACACCGTTGGACACCGTGGGACACCGTTGGACACCGTTGGACATCGTTGGACACCGTGGGACAACGTGGGACAACGTGGGACATCGTGGGACAACGTGGGACAACGTGGGACAACGTGGGACAACGTGGGACAACGTGGGACAAAGTGGGACAACGTGGGACACCGTTGGACACCGTTGGACACCGTTGGACACCGTTGGACATCGTTGGACACCGTGGGACAACGTGGGACAACGTGGGACAACGTGGGAAACCATGGAACAACGTGGGACAACGTGGGACACCGTTGGACATCGTTGGACATCGTTGGACACCGTGGGACAACGTGGGACAACGTGGGACAAGGTGGGACAACGTCGGACAACGTGGGACAACGTGGGACATCGTGGGACAACGTGGGAAAACGTGGGACAACGTGGGACACCGTTGGACATCGCTGGACACCGTTGGACATCGTTGGACATCGCTGGACACCGTTGGACATCGTTGGACACCGTGGGACAACGTGGGACAACGTGGGACAACGTGGGACAACGTGGGACAACGTGGGACAACGTGGGACAACGTGGGACAACGTGGGACAACGTGGGACAACGTGGGACAACGTGGGACAACGTGGGACATCGTTGGACACCGTTGGACACCGTGGGACAACGTGGGACAACGTGGGACAACGTGCGACAACGTGGGACAACGTGGGACAACGTGGGACAACGTGGGACAACGTGGGACAACGTGGGACATCGTGGGACAACGTGGGACAACGTGGGACAACGTGGGACAACGTGGGACAACGTGGGACACCGTTGGACATCGTTGGACACCGTGGGACAACGTGGGACAACGTGGGACAACGTGGGACACCGTTGGACACCGTTGGACACCGTTGGACACCGTTGGACATCGTTGGACACCGTGGGACAACGTGGGACAACGTGGGACAACGTGGGAAACCATGGAACAACGTGGGACAACGTGGGACACCGTTGGACATCGTTGGACAACGTGGGACAACGTGGGACAACGTGGGACAACGTGGGACAACGTGGGACAACGTGGGACAACGTGGGACACCGTTGGACACCGTGGGACACCGTTGGACAACGTGGAACAACGTGGGACAACGTGGGACAACGTGGGACATCGTGGGACAACGTGGGACAACGTGGGACAACGTGGGACAACGTGGGACACCGTTGGACAACGTGGGACACCGTTGGACATCGTTGGACACCGTCGGACATCGTGGGACAACGTGGGACAACGTGGGACAACGTGGGACAACGTGGGACACCGTTGGACATCGCTGGACACCGTTGGACATCGTT
Organism: Bombus terrestris; assembly: GCF_910591885.1. Lineage (NCBI taxonomy): Eukaryota > Metazoa > Arthropoda > Insecta > Hymenoptera > Apidae > Bombus > Bombus terrestris. The sequence goes on along the minus strand of NW_025963618.1, from coordinate 145,355 downwards.
GGACACCGTGGGACAACGTGGGACAACGTGGGACAACGTGGGACATCGTGGGACAACGTGGGACAACGTGTGACAACGTGGGACAACGTGGGACACCGTTGGACAACGTGGGACACCGTTGGACATCGTTGGACACCGTGGGACAACGTGGGACAACGTGGGACCACGTGGGACAACGTGGGACAACGTGGGATAACGTGGGACAACGTGGGACATCGTGGGACAACGTGGGACAACGTGGGACAACGTGGGACAACGTGGGACAACGTGGGACACCGTTGGACACCGTTGGACACCGTTGGACACCGTTGGACACCGTTGGACACCGTTGGATATCGTTGGACACCGTGGGACAACGTGGGACAACGTGGGACAACGTGGGACAACGTGGGACAACGTGGGACAACGTGGGACAACGTGGGACAACGTGGGACAACGTGGGACAACGTGGGACAACGTGGGACAACGTGGGACACCGTTGGACAACGTGGGACACCGTTGGACATCGTTGGACACCGTGGGACAACGTGGGACAACGTGGGACAACGTGGGACAACGTGGGACAACGTGGGACAACGTGGGACAACGTGGGACAACGTGGGACAACGTGGGACAACGTGGGACAACGTGGGACATCGTGGGACAACGTGGGACAACGTGGGACAACGTGGGACAACGTGGGACATCGTTGGACACCGTTGGACACCGTGGGACAACGTGGGACAACGTGGGACAAGGTGGGACAACGTGGGACAACGTGGGACAACGTGGGACAACGTGGGACAACGTGGGACAACGTGGGACAACGTGGGACAACGTGGGACAACGTGGGACAACGTGGGACACCGTTGGACACCGTGGGACACCGTTGGACACCGTTGGACATCGTTGGACACCGTGGGACAACGTGGGACAACGTGGGACAACGTGGGACAACGTGGGACAACGTGGGACAACGTGGGACAACGTGGGACAACGTGGGACAACGTGGGACAACGTGGGACATCGTGGGACAACGTGGGACAACGTGGGACAACGTGGGACAACGTGGGACACCGTTGGACAACGTGGGACACCGTTGGACATCGTTGGACACCGTGGGACAACGTGGGACAACGTGGGACCACGTGGGACAACGTGGGACAACGTGGGACAACGTGGGACAACGTGGGACAACGTGAGACAACGTGGGACAACGTGGGACATCGTGGGACAACGTGGGACAACGTGGGACAACGTGGGACAACGTGGGACACCGTTGGACATCGTTGGACACCGTGGGACAACGTGGGACAACGTGGGACAACGTGGGACAACGTGGGACAACGTGGGACAACGTGGGACAACGTGGGAAACCATGGAACAACGTGGGACAACGTGGGACACCGTTGGACATCGTTGGACAACGTGGGACAACGTGGGACAACGTGGGACAACGTGGGACAACGTGGGAAACCATGGAACAACGTGGGACAACGTGGGACACCGTTGGACATCGTTGGACATCGTTGGACACCGTGGGACAACGTGGGACAACGTGGGAAAACGTGGGACAACGTGGGACACCGTTGGACATCGCTGGACACCGTTGGACATCGTTGGACACCGTGGGACAACGTGGGACAACGTGGGACAACGTGGGACAACGTGGGACAACGTGGGACAACGTGGGACAACGTGGGACAACGTGGGACAACGTGGGACAACGTGGGACAACGTGGGACAACGTGGGACAACGTGGGACATCGTGGGACAACGTGGGACAACGTGGGACAACGTGGGACAACGTGGGACAACGTGGGACACCGTTGGACATCGTTGGACACCGTGGGACAACGTGGGACAACGTGGGACAACGTGGGACACCGTTGGACACCGTTGGACACCGTTGGACACCGTTGGACATCGTTGGACACCTTGGGACTACGTGGGACAACGTGGGACAACGTGGGAAACCATGGAACAACGTGGGACAACGTGGGACACCGTTGGACATCGTTGGACAACGTGGGACAACGTGGGACAACGTGGGACAACGTGGGACAACGTGGGACAACGTGGGACAACGTGGGACACCGTTGGACACCGTGGGACACCGTTGGACACCGTTGGACATCGTTGGACACCGTGGGACAACGTGGGACAACGTGGGACAACGTGGGACAACGTGGGACAACGTGGGACAACGTGGGACACCGTTGGACATCGTTGGACATCGTTGGACATCGTTGGACATCGTGGGACACCGTTGGACATCGTTGGACATCGTTGGACACCGTTGGACACCGTTGGACAACGTGGGACATCGTGGGACAACGTGGGACAACGTGGGACAACGTGGGACAACGTGGGACACCGTTGGACACCGTGGGACACCGTTGGACACCGTTGGACACCGTTGGACATCGTTGGACATCGTTGGACACCGTGGGACACCGTTGGACACCGTTGGACACCGTTGGACATCGTTGGACAACGTGGGACAACGTGGGACAACGTGGGACAACGTGGGACAACGTGGGACAACGTGGGACAACGTGGGACACCGTTGGACACCGTGGGACACCGTTGGACACCGTTGGACATCGTTGGACACCGTGGGACAACGTGGGACAACGTGGGACAACGTGGGACAACGTGGGACAACGTGGGACAACGTGGGACAACGTGGGACAACGTGGGACACCGTTGGACACCGTGGGACACCGTTGGACACCGTTGGACATCGTTGGACACCGTGGGACAACGTGGGACAACGTGGGACAACGTGGGACAACGTGGGACAACGTGGGACAACGTGGGACAACGTGGGACAACGTGGGACAACGTGGGACATCGTGGGACAACGTGGGACAACGTGGGACAACGTGGGACAACGTGGGACACCGTTGGACAACGTGGGACACCGTTGGACATCGTTGGACACCGTGGGACAACGTGGGACAACGTGGGACAACGTGGGACATCGTGGGACAACGTGGGACAACGTGGGACAACGTGGGACAACGTGGGACACCGTTGGACAACGTGGGACACCGTTGGACATCGTTGGACACCGTGGGACAACGTGGGACAACGTGGGACCACGTGGGACAACGTGGGACAACGTGGGACAACGTGGGACAACGTGGGACAACGTGGGACATCGTGGGACAACGTGGGACAACGTGGGACACCGTTGGACATCGTTGGACACCGTGGGACACCGTGGGACAACGTGGGACAACGTGGGACAACTTGGGACACCGTTGGACACCGTTGGACACCGTTGGACACCGTTGGACATCGTTGGACACCGTGGGACAACGTGGGACAACGTGGGACAACGTGGGACAACGTGGGACAACGTGGGACATCGTGGGACAACGTGGGACAACGTGGGACAACGTGGGACAACGTGAGACAACGTGGGACAACGTGGGACAACGTGGGACAACGTGGGACAACGTGGGACAACGTGGGACAACGTGGGACAACGTGGGACACCGTTGGACACCGTGGGACACCGTTGGACACCGTTGGACATCGTTGGACACCGTGGGACAACGTGGGACAACGTGGGAAAACGTGGGACAACGTGGGACACCGTTGGACACCGTTGGACACCGTTGGACATCGTTGGACACCGTGGGACAACGTGGGACAACGTGGGACAACGTGGGACAACGTGGGACAACGTGGGACATCGTGGGACAACGTGGGACAACGTGGGACAACGTGGGACAACGTGAGACAACGTGGGACAACGTGGGACAACGTGGGACAACGTGGGACAACGTGGGACAACGTGGGACAACGTGGGACAACGTGGGACACCGTTGGACACCGTGGGACACCGTTGGACACCGTTGGACATCGTTGGACACCGTGGGACAACGTGGGACAACGTGGGAAAACGTGGGACAACGTGGGACACCGTTGGACATCGCTGGACACCGTTGGACATCGTTGGACACCGTTGGACACCGTTGGACAACGTGGGACATCGTGGGACAACGTGGGACAACGTGGGACAACGTGGGACAACGTGGGACACCGTTGGACACCGTGGGACACCGTTGGACACCGTTGGACACCGTTGGACATCGTTGGACATCGTTGGACACCGTGGGACACCGTTGGACACCGTTGGACACCGTTGGACATCGTTGGACACCGTTGGACACCGTTGGACATCGTTGGACACCGTGGGACAACGTGGGACAACGTGGGACAACGTGGGACAACGTGGGACAACGTGGGACATCGTGGGACAACGTGGGACAACGTGGGACAACGTGGGACAACGTGGGACCACGTGGGACAACGTGGGACAACGTGGGACAACGTGGGACAACTTGGGACAACGTGGGACAACGTGGGACAACGTGGGACATCGTGGGACAACGTGGGACAACGTGGGACAACGTGGGACAACGTGGGACACCGTTGGACATCGTTGGACACCGTGGGACACCGTGGGACAACGTGGGACAACGTGGGACAACGTGGGACAACGTGGGACAACGTGGGAAACCATGGAACAACGTGGGACAACGTGGGACACCGTTGGACATCGTTGGACAACGTGGGACAACGTGGGACCACGTGGGACAACGTCGGACAACGTGGGACAACGTGGGACACCGTTGGACACCGTGGGACACCGTTGGACACCGTCGGACATCGTTGGACACCGTGGGACAACGTGGGACAACGTGGGACAACGTGGGACAACGTGGGACAACGTGGGACAACGTGGGACAACGTGGGACAACGTGGGACAACGTGGGACAACGTGGGACAACGTGGGACAACGTGGGACACCGTTGGACAACGTGGGACACCGTTGGACATCGTTGGACACCGTGGGACAACGTGGGACAACGTGGGACAACGTGGGACAACGTGGGACAACGTGGGACACCGTTGGACATCGTTGTACATCGTTGGACATCGTGGGACACCGTTGGACATCGTTGGACATCGTTGGACACCGTTGGACACCGTTGGACAACGTGGGACATCGTTGGACAACGTGGGACAACGTGGGACAACGTGGGACAACGTGGGACACCGTTGGACACCGTGGGACACCGTTGGACACCGTTGGACACCGTTGGACATCGTTGGACATCGTTGGACATCGTGGGACACCGTTGGACATCGTTGGACATCGTTGGACACCGTTGGACATCGTTGGACACCGTGGGACATCGTGGGACAACGTGGGACAACGTGGGACAACGTGGGACATCGTGGGACAACGTGGGACAACGTGGGACAACGTGGGACAACGTGGGACATCGTGGGACAACGTGGGACAACGTGGGACAACGTGGGACATCGTGGGACAACGTGGGACAACGTGGGACAACGTGGGACAACGTGGGACATCGTTGGACATCGTTGGACATCGTGGGACACCGTTGGACATCGTTGGACATCGTTGGACACCGCTGGACATCGTTGGACATCGTTGGACATCGTTGGACACCGTTGGACACCGTTGGACACCGTTGGACATCGTTGGACACCGTTGGACATCGTTGGACATCGTTGGACACCGTGGGACACCGTTGGACACCGTTGGACACCGTTGGACATCGTTGGACACCGTTGGACACCGTGGGACACCGTTGGACACCGTTGGACAACGTGGGACAACGTGGGACAACGTGGGACAACGTGGGACAACGTGGGAAACCATGGAACAACGTGGGACAACGTGGGACACCGTTGGACATCGTTGGACAACGTGGGACAACGTGGGACAACGTGGGACAACGTGGGACAACGTGGGAAAACGTGGGACAACGTGGGACACCGTTGGACATCGCTGGACACCGTTGGACATCGTTGGACACCGTTGGACACCGTTGGACAACGTGGGACATCGTGGGACAACGTGGGACAACGTGGGACACCGTTGGACATCGTTGGACACCGTGGGACAACGTGGGACAACGTGGGACAACGTGGGACAACGTGGGACATCGTGGGACAACGTGGGACAACGTGGGACAACGTGGGACAACGTGGGACATCGTGGGACAACGTGGGACAACGTGGGACAACGTGGGACATCGTGGGACAACGTGGGACAACGTGGGACAACGTGGGACAACGTGGGACATCGTTGGACATCGTTGGACATCGTGGGACACCGTTGGACATCGTTGGACATCGTTGGACACCGCTGGACATCGTTGGACATCGTTGGACATCGTTGGACACCGTTGGACACCGTTGGACATCGTTGGACACCGTGGGACAACGTGGGACAACGTGGGACAACGTGGGACCACGTGGGACAACGTGGGACAACGTGGGACAACGTGGGACAACTTGGGACAACGTGGGACAACGTGGGACAACGTGGGACAACGTGGGACAACGTGGGACAACGTGGGACAACGTGGGAAACCATGGAACAACGTGGGACAACGTGGGACACCGTTGGACATCGTTGGACAACGTGGGACAACGTGGGACCACGTGGGACAACGTGGGACAACGTGGGACAACGTGGGACACCGTTGGACACCGTGGGACACCGTTGGACACCGTTGGACATCGTTGGACACCGTGGGACAACGTGGGACAACGTGGGACAACGTGGGACAACGTGGGACAACGTGGGACAACGTGGGACAACATGGGACAACGTGGGACAACGTGGGACAACGTGGGACAACGTGGGACAACGTGGGACACCGTTGGACAACGTGGGACACCGTTGGACATCGTTGGACACCGTGGGACAACGTGGGACAACGTGGGACAACGTGGGACAACGTGGGACAACGTGGGACACCGTTGGACATCGTTGTACATCGTTGGACATCGTGGGACACCGTTGGACATCGTTGGACATCGTTGGACACCGTTGGACACCGTTGGACAACGTGGGACATCGTTGGACAACGTGGGACAACGTGGGACAACGTGGGACAACGTGGGACACCGTTGGACACCGTGGGACACCGTTGGACACCGTTGGACACCGTTGGACATCGTTGGACATCGTTGGACATCGTGGGACACCGTTGGACATCGTTGGACATCGTTGGACACCGTTGGACATCGTTGGACACCGTGGGACAACGTGGGACAACGTGGGACAACGTGGGACAACGTGGGACATCGTGGGACAACGTGGGACAACGTGGGACAACGTGGGACAACGTGGGACATCGTGGGACAACGTGGGACAACGTGGGACAACGTGGGACATCGTGGGACAACGTGGGACAACGTGGGACAACGTGGGACAACGTGGGACATCGTTGGACATCGTTGGACATCGTGGGACACCGTTGGACATCGTTGGACATCGTTGGACACCGCTGGACATCGTTGGACATCGTTGGACATCGTTGGACACCGTTGGACACCGTTGGACACCGTTGGACATCGTTGGACACCGTGGGACAACGTGGGACAACGTGGGACAACGTGGGACAACGTGGGACAACGTGGGACAACGTGGGACATCGTGGGACAACGTGGGACAACGTGGGACAACGTGGGACAACGTGGGACAACGTGGGACACCGTTGGACACCGTGGGACACCGTTGGACACCGTTGGACATCGTTGGACACCGTGGGACAACGTGGGACAACGTGGGACAACGTGGGACAACGTGGGACATCGTGGGACAACGTGGGACAACGTGGGACAACGTGGGACAACGTGGGACATCGTGGGACAACGTGGGACAACGTGGGACAACGTGGGACATCGTGGGACAACGTGGGACAACGTGGGACAACGTGGGACAAAGTGGGACAACGTGGGACACCGTTGGACACCGTTGGACACCGTTGGACACCGTTGGACATCGTTGGACACCGTGGGACAACGTGGGACACCGTTGGACACCGTTGGACACCGTTGGACACCGTTGGACATCGTTGGACACCGTGGGACAACGTGGGACAACGTGGGACATCGTGGGACAACGTGGGACAACGTGGGACAACGTGGGACAACGTGGGACAACGTGGGACAACGTGGGACACCGTTGGACACCGTTGGACACCGTTGGACATCGTTGGACACCGTGGGACAACGTGGGACAACGTGGGACAACGTGGGAAACCATGGAACAACGTGGGACAACGTGGGACACCGTTGGACATCGTTGGACAACGTGGGACAACGTGGGACAACGTGGGACAACGTGGGACAACGTGGGACAACGTGGGACAACGTGGGACACCGTTGGACACCGTGGGACACCGTTGGACACCGTTGGACATCGTTGGACACCGTGGGACAACGTGGGACAACGTGGGACAACGTGGGACAACGTGGGACAACGTGGGACAACGTGGGACATCGTGGGACAACGTGGGACAACGTGGGACAACGTGGGACAACGTGGGACACCGTTGGACAACGTGGGACACCGTTGGACATCGTTGGACACCGTGGGACAACGTGGGACAACGTGGGACCACGTGGGACAACGTGGGACAACGTGGGACAACGTGGGACAACGTGGGACAACGTGGGACAACGTGGGACATCGTGGGACAACGTGGGACAACGTGGGACACCGTTGGACATCGTTGGACACCGTGGGACACCGTGGGACAACGTGGGACAACGTGGGACAACGTGGGACAACGTGGGACAACGTGGGACAACGTGGGACAACGTGGGACAACGTGGGACAACGTGGGACAACGTGGGACAACGTGGGACAACGTGGGACAACGTGGGACATCGTGGGACAACGTGGGACAACGTGGGACAACGTGGGACAACGTGGGACACCGTTGGACAACGTGGGACACCGTTGGACATCGTTGGACACCGTGGGACAACGTGGGACAACGTGGGACCACGTGGGACAACGTGGGACAACGTGGGACAACGTGGGACAACGTGGGACATCGTGGGACAACGTGGGACAACGTGGGACAACGTGGGACAACGTGGGACAACGTGGGACACCGTTGGACACCGTTGGACACCGTTGGACACCGTTGGACATCGTTGGACACCGTGGGACAACGTGGGACAACGTGGGACAACGTGGGAAACCATGGAACAACGTGGGACAACGTGGGACACCGTTGGACATCGTTGGACATCGTTGGACACCGTGGGACAACGTGGGACAACGTGGGACAACGTGGGACATCGTGGGACAACGTGGGACAACGTGGGACACCGTTGGACATCGTTGGACACCGTGGGACACCGTGGGACAACGTGGGACAACGTGGGACAACGTGGGACAACGTGGGACAACGTGGGACAACGTGGGACAACGTGGGACAACGTGGGACAACGTGGGACAACGTGGGACAACGTGGGACAACGTGGGACAACGTGGGACATCGTGGGACAACGTGGGACTACGTGGGACAACGTGGGACAACGTGGGACACCGTTGGACAACGTGGGACACCGTTGGACATCGTTGGACACCGTGGGACAACGTGGGACAACGTGGGACCACGTGGGACAACGTGGGACAACGTGGGACAACGTGGGACAACGTGGGACATCGTGGGACAACGTGGGACAACGTGGGACAACGTGGGACAACGTGGGACAACGTGGGACACCGTTGGACACCGTTGGACACCGTTGGACACCGTTGGACACCGTGGGACAACGTGGGACAACGTGGGAAACCGTGGGACAACGTGGGACAACGTGGGACAACGTGGGACAACGTGGGACAACGTGGGACAACGTGGGACAACGTGGGACACCGTTGGACACCGTTGGACACCGTTGGACATCGTTGGACACCGTGGGACAACGTGGGACAACGTGGGACAACGTGGGAAACCATGGAACAACGTGGGACAACGTGGGACACCGTTGGACATCGTTGGACAACGTGGGACAACGTGGGACAACGTGGGACAACGTGGGACAACGTGGGACAACGTGGGACAACGTGGGACACCGTTGGACACCGTGGGACACCGTTGGACACCGTTGGACAACGTTGGACACCGTGGGACAACGTGGGACAACGTGGGACAACGTGGGACAACGTGGGACAACGTGGGACAACGTGGGACAACGTGGGACATCGTGGGACAACGTGGGACAACGTGGGACAACGTGGGACAACGTGGGACACCGTTGGACAACGTGGGACACCGTTGGACATCGTTGGACAACGTGGGACACCGTTGGACATCGTTGGACACCGTGGGACACCGTGGGACAACGTGGGACAACGTGGGACAACGTGGGACAACGTGGGACAACGTGGGACAACGTGGGACAACGTGGGACAACGTGGGACAACGTGGGACAACGTGGGACAACGTGGGACAACGTGGGACATCGTGGGACAACGTGGGACAACGTGGGACAACGTGGGACAACGTGGGCCACCGTTGGACAACGTGGGACACCGTTGGACATCGTTGGACACCGTGGGACAACGTGGGACAACGTGGGACCACGTGGGACAACGTGGGAAAACGTGGGACAACGTGGGACAACGTGGGACATCGTGGGACAACGTGGGACAACGTGGGACAACGTGGGACAACGTGGGACAACGTGGGACACCGTTGGACACCGTTGGACACCGTTGGACACCGTTGGACATCGTTGGACACCGTGGGACAACGTGGGACAACGTGGGACAACGTGGGAAACCATGGAACAACGTGGGACAACGTGGGACACCGTTGGACATCGTTGGACATCGTTGGACACCGTGGGACAACGTGGGACAACGTGGGAAAACGTGGGACAACGTGGGACACCGTTGGACATCGCTGGACACCGTTGGACATCGTTGGACACCGTGGGACAACGTGGGACAACGTGGGACAACGTGGGACAACGTGGGACAACGTGGGACAACGTGGGACAACGTGGGACAACGTGGGACAACGTGGGACAACGTGGGACAACGTGGGACAACGTGGGACATCGTGGGACAACGTGGGACAACGTGGGACAACGTGGGACAACGTGGGACAACGTGGGACACCGTTGGACACCGTGGGACAACGTGGGACAACGTGGGACAAGGTGGGACAACGTGGGACAACGTGGGACAACGTGGGACAACGTGGGACAACGTGGGACAACGTGGGACAACGTGGGACAACGTGGGACAACGTGGGACAACGTGGGACACCGTTGGACACCGTGGGACACCGTTGGACACCGTTGGACATCGTTGGACACCGTGGGACAACGTGGGACAACGTGGGACAACGTGGGACAACGTGGGACAACGTGGGACATCGTTGGACACCGTGGGACAACGTGGGACAACGTGGGACAACGTGGGACAACGTGGGACAACGTGGGACAACGTGGGAAACCATGGAACAACGTGGGACAACGTGGGACACCGTTGGACATCGTTGGACAACGTGGGACAACGTGGGACAACGTGGGACAACGTGGGACAACGTGGGACAACGTGGGACACCGTTGGACACCGTGGGACACCGTTGGACACCGTTGGACACCGTTGGACATCGTTGGACATCGTTGGACATCGTGGGACACCGTTGGACATCGTTGGACATCGTTGGACACCGTTGGACATCGTTGGACACCGTTGGACATCGTTGGACATCGTTGGACATCGTGGGACACCGTTGGACACCGTTGGACATCGTTGGACATCGTTGGACACCGTGGGACAACGTGGGACAACGTGGGAAACCATGGAACAACGTGGGACAACGTGGGACACCGTTGGACATCGTTGGACAACGTGGGACAACGTGGGACAACGTGGGACAACGTGGGACAACGTGGGACAACGTGGGACAACGTGGGACACCGTTGGACACCGTGGGACACCGTTGGACACCGTTGGACATCGTTGGACACCGTGGGACAACGTGGGACAACGTGGGACAACGTGGGACAACGTGGGACAACGTGGGACAACGTGGGACAACGTGGGACAACGTGGGACACCGTGGGACATCGTTGGACACCGTGGGACACCGTGGAACAACGTGGGACAACGTGGGACAACTTGGGACACCGTTGGACACCGTTGGACACCGTTGGACACCGTTGGACACCGTTGGACACCGTGGGACAACGTGGGACAACGTGGGACAACGTGGGACAACGTGGGACAACGTGGGACATCGTGGGACAACGTGGGACAACGTGGGACAACGTGGGACAACGTGGGACAACGTGGGACAACGTGGGACAACGTGGGACATCGTTGGACACCGTGGGACAACGTGGGACCACGTGGGACAACGTGGGACAACGTGGGACAACATGGGACAACTTGGGACAACGTGGGACAACGTGGGACAACGTGGGACATCGTGGGACAACGTGGGACAACGTGGGACAACGTGGGACAACGTGGGACACCGTTGGACATCGTTGGACACCGTGGGACACCGTGGGACAACGTGGGACAACGTGGGACAACGTGGGACAACGTGGGACAACGTGGGAAACCATGGAACAACGTGGGACAACGTGGGACACCGTTGGACATCGTTGGACAACGTGGGACAACGTGGGACCACGTGGGACAACGTGGGACAACGTGGGACAACGTGGGACACCGTTGGACACCGTGGGACACCGTTGGACACCGTTGGACATCGTTGGACACCGTGGGACAACGTGGGACAACGTGGGACAACGTGGGACAACGTGGGACAACGTGGGACACCGTTGGACACCGTGGGACACCGTTGGACACCGTTGGACACCGTTGGACAACGTGGGACAACGTGGGACAACTTGGGACACCGTTGGACACCGTTGGACACCGTTGGACACCGTTGGACATCGTTGGACACCGTGGGACAACGTGGGACAACGTGGGACAACGTGGGACAACGTGGGACAACGTGGGACATCGTGGGACAACGTGGGACAACGTGGGACAACGTGGGACAACGTGGGACAACGTGGGACAACGTGGGACAACGTGGGACAACGTGGGACAACGTGGGACAACGTGGGACAACGTGGGACAACGTGGGACACCGTTGGACACCGTGGGACACCGTTGGACACCGTTGGACATCGTTGGACACCGTGGGACAACGTGGGACAACGTGGGAAAACGTGGGACAACGTGGGACACCGTTGGACACCGTTGGACACCGTTGGACATCGTTGGACACCGTGGGACAACGTGGGACAACGTGGGACAACGTGGGACAACGTGGGACAACGTGGGACATCGTGGGACAACGTGGGACAACGTGGGACAACGTGGGACAACGTGAGACAACGTGGGACAACGTGGGACAACGTGGGACAACGTGGGACAACGTGGGACAACGTGGGACAACGTGGGACAACGTGGGACACCGTTGGACACCGTGGGACACCGTTGGACACCGTTGGACATCGTTGGACACCGTGGGACAACGTGGGACAACGTGGGAAAACGTGGGACAACGTGGGACACCGTTGGACATCGCTGGACACCGTTGGACATCGTTGGACACCGTTGGACACCGTTGGACAACGTGGGACATCGTGGGACAACGTGGGACAACGTGGGACAACGTGGGACAACGTGGGACACCGTTGGACACCGTGGGACACCGTTGGACACCGTTGGACACCGTTGGACATCGTTGGACATCGTTGGACACCGTGGGACACCGTTGGACACCGTTGGACACCGTTGGACATCGTTGGACACCGTTGGACACCGTTGGACATCGTTGGACACCGTGGGACAACGTGGGACAACGTGGGACAACGTGGGACAACGTGGGACAACGTGGGACATCGTGGGACAACGTGGGACAACGTGGGACAACGTGGGACAACGTGGGACCACGTGGGACAACGTGGGACAACGTGGGACAACGTGGGACAACTTGGGACAACGTGGGACAACGTGGGACAACGTGGGACATCGTGGGACAACGTGGGACAACGTGGGACAACGTGGGACAACGTGGGACACCGTTGGACATCGTTGGACACCGTGGGACACCGTGGGACAACGTGGGACAACGTGGGACAACGTGGGACAACGTGGGACAACGTGGGAAACCATGGAACAACGTGGGACAACGTGGGACACCGTTGGACATCGTTGGACAACGTGGGACAACGTGGGACCACGTGGGACAACGTCGGACAACGTGGGACAACGTGGGACACCGTTGGACACCGTGGGACACCGTTGGACACCGTTGGACATCGTTGGACACCGTGGGACAACGTGGGACAACGTGGGACAACGTGGGACAACGTGGGACAACGTGGGACAACGTGGGACAACGTGGGACAACGTGGGACAACGTGGGACAACGTGGGACAACGTGGGACAACGTGGGACACCGTTGGACAACGTGGGACACCGTTGGACATCGTTGGACACCGTGGGACAACGTGGGACAACGTGGGACAACGTGGGACAACGTGGGACAACGTGGGACACCGTTGGACATCGTTGGACACCGTGGGACAACGTGGGACAACGTGGGACAACGTGGGACAACGTGGGACAACGTGGGACAACGTGGGACAACGTGGGACAACGTGGGACAACGTGGGACAACGTGGGACAACGTGGGACAACGTGGGACACCGTTGGACAACGTGGGACACCGTTGGACATCGTTGGACACCGTGGGACAACGTGGGACAACGTGGGACAACGTGGGACAACGTGGGACAACGTGGGACACCGTTGGACATCGTTGTACATCGTTGGACATCGTGGGACACCGTTGGACATCGTTGGACATCGTTGGACACCGTTGGACACCGTTGGACAACGTGGGACATCGTTGGACAACGTGGGACAACGTGGGACAACGTGGGACAACGTGGGACACCGTTGGACACCGTGGGACACCGTTGGACACCGTTGGACACCGTTGGACATCGTTGGACATCGTTGGACATCGTGGGACACCGTTGGACATCGTTGGACATCGTTGGACACCGTTGGACATCGTTGGACACCGTGGGACAACGTGGGACAACGTGGGACAACGTGGGACAACGTGGGACATCGTGGGACAACGTGGGACAACGTGGGACAACGTGGGACAACGTGGGACAACGTGGGACATCGTGGGACAACGTGGGACAACGTGGGACAACGTGGGACAACGTGGGACATCGTTGGACACCGTTGGACACCGTGGGACAACGTGGGACAACGTGGGACAAGGTGGGACAACGTGGGACAACGTGGGACAACGTGGGACAACGTGGGACAACGTGGGACAACGTGGGACAACGTGGGACAACGTGGGACAACGTGGGACAACGTGGGACAACGTGGGACACCGTTGGACACCGTGGGACACCGTTGGACACCGTTGGACATCGTTGGACACCGTGGGACAACGTGGGACAACGTGGGACAACGTGGGACAACGTGGGACCACGTGGGACAACGTGGGACAACGTGGGACAACGTGGGACACCGTTGGACACCGTGGGACACCGTGGGACACCGTTGGACACCGTTGGACATCGTTGGACACCGTGGGACAACGTGGGACAACGTGGGACAACGTGGGACAACGTGGGACAACGTGGGACAACGTGGGACAACGTGGGACAACGTGGGACAACGTGGGACAACGTGGGACAACGTGGGACAACGTGGGACACCGTTGGACAACGTGGGACACCGTTGGACAACGTTGGACACCGTGGGACAACGTGGGACAACGTGGGACAACGTGGGACAACGTGGGACAACGTGGGACACCGTTGGACATCGTTGTACATCGTTGGACATCGTGGGACACCGTTGGACATCGTTGGACATCGTTGGACACCGTTGGACACCGTTGGACAACGTGGGACATCGTTGGACAACGTGGGACAACGTGGGACAACGTGGGACAACGTGGGACACCGTTGGACACCGTGGGACACCGTTGGACACCGTTGGACACCGTTGGACATCGTTGGACATCGTTGGACATCGTGGGACACCGTTGGACATCGTTGGACATCGTTGGACACCGTTGGACATCGTTGGACACCGTGGGACAACGTGGGACAACGTGGGACAACGTGGGACAACGTGGGACATCGTGGGACAACGTGGGACAACGTGGGACAACGTGGGACAACGTGGGACATCGTGGGACAACGTGGGACAACGTGGGACAACGTGGGACATCGTGGGACAACGTGGGACAACGTGGGACAACGTGGGACAACGTGGGACATCGTTGGACATCGTTGGACATCGTGGGACACCGTTGGACATCGTTGGACATCGTTGGACACCGCTGGACATCGTTGGACATCGTTGGACATCGTTGGACACCGTTGGACACCGTTGGACACCGTTGGACATCGTTGGACACCGTTGGACATCGTTGGACATCGTTGGACACCGTGGGACACCGTTGGACACCGTTGGACACCGTTGGACATCGTTGGACACCGTTGGACACCGTTGGACATCGTTGGACACCGTGGGACAACGTGGGACAACGTGGGACAACGTGGGACAACGTGGGACAACGTGGGAAACCATGGAACAACGTGGGACAACGTGGGACACCGTTGGACATCGTTGGACAACGTGGGACAACGTGGGACAACGTGGGACAACGTGGGACAACGTGGGAAAACGTGGGACAACGTGGGACACCGTTGGACATCGTTGGACACCGTGGGACAACGTGGGACAACGTGGGACAACGTGGGACAACGTGGGACATCGTGGGACAACGTGGGACAACGTGGGACACCGTTGGACATCGTTGGACACCGTGGGACAACGTGGGACAACGTGGGACAACGTGGGACAACGTGGGACATCGTGGGACAACGTGGGACAACGTGGGACAACGTGGGACAACGTGGGACATCGTGGGACAACGTGGGACAACGTGGGACAACGTGGGACATCGTGGGACAACGTTGGACATCGTTGGACATCGTGGGACACCGTTGGACATCGTTGGACATCGTTGGACACCGCTGGACATCGTTGGACATCGTTGGACATCGTTGGACACCGTTGGACACCGTTGGACATCGTTGGACACCGTGGGACAACGTGGGACAACGTGGGACAACGTGGGACCACGTGGGACAACGTGGGACAACGTGGGACAACGTGGGACAACTTGGGACAACGTGGGACAACGTGGGACAACGTGGGACAACGTGGGACAACGTGGGACAACGTGGGACAACGTGGGAAACCATGGAACAACGTGGGACAACGTGGGACACCGTTGGACATCGTTGGACAACGTGGGACAACGTGGGACCACGTGGGACAACGTGGGAGAACGTGGGACAACGTGGGACACCGTTGGACACCGTGGGACACCGTTGGACACCGTTGGACATCGTTGGACACCGTGGGACAACGTGGGACAACGTGGGACAACGTGGGACAACGTGGGACAACGTGGGACAACGTGGGACAACGTGGGACAACGTGGGACAACGTGGGACAACGTGGGACAACGTGGGACAACG
Source organism: Bombus terrestris (assembly GCF_910591885.1). Classification (NCBI taxonomy): domain Eukaryota; kingdom Metazoa; phylum Arthropoda; class Insecta; order Hymenoptera; family Apidae; genus Bombus; species Bombus terrestris. Next base: position 127,937 of record NW_025963618.1, on the reverse strand, counting down.
TGGGACACCGTTGGACAACGTGGGACACCGTTGGACATCGTTGGACACCGTGGGACAACGTGGGACAACGTGGGACAACGTGGGACAACGTGGGACAACGTGGGACACCGTTGGACATCGTTGTACATCGTTGGACATCGTGGGACACCGTTGGACATCGTTGGACATCGTTGGACACCGTTGGACACCGTTGGACAACGTGGGACATCGTTGGACAACGTGGGACAACGTGGGACAACGTGGGACAACGTGGGACACCGTTGGACACCGTGGGACACCGTTGGACACCGTTGGACACCGTTGGACATCGTTGGACATCGTTGGACATCGTGGGACACCGTTGGACATCGTTGGACATCGTTGGACACCGTTGGACATCGTTGGACACCGTGGGACAACGTGGGACAACGTGGGACAACGTGGGACAACGTGGGACATCGTGGGACAACGTGGGACAACGTGGGACAACGTGGGACAACGTGGGACATCGTGGGACAACGTGGGACAACGTGGGACAACGTGGGACATCGTGGGACAACGTGGGACAACGTGGGACAACGTGGGACAACGTGGGACATCGTTGGACATCGTTGGACATCGTGGGACACCGTTGGACATCGTTGGACATCGTTGGACACCGCTGGACATCGTTGGACATCGTTGGACATCGTTGGACACCGTTGGACACCGTTGGACACCGTTGGACATCGTTGGACACCGTGGGACAACGTGGGACAACGTGGGACAACGTGGGACAACGTGGGACAACGTGGGACAACGTGGGACATCGTGGGACAACGTGGGACAACGTGGGACAACGTGGGACAACGTGGGACAACGTGGGACACCGTTGGACACCGTGGGACACCGTTGGACACCGTTGGACATCGTTGGACACCGTGGGACAACGTGGGACAACGTGGGACAACGTGGGACAACGTGGGACATCGTGGGACAACGTGGGACAACGTGGGACAACGTGGGACAACGTGGGACATCGTGGGACAACGTGGGACAACGTGGGACAACGTGGGACATCGTGGGACAACGTGGGACAATGTGGGACAACGTGGGACAAAGTGGGACAACGTGGGACACCGTTGGACACCGTTGGACACCGTTGGACACCGTTGGACATCGTTGGACACCGTGGGACAACGTGGGACACCGTTGGACACCGTTGGACACCGTTGGACACCGTTGGACATCGTTGGACACCGTGGGACAACGTGGGACAACGTGGGACATCGTGGGACAACGTGGGACAACGTGGGACAACGTGGGACAACGTGGGACAACGTGGGACAACGTGGGACACCGTTGGACACCGTTGGACACCGTTGGACATCGTTGGACACCGTGGGACAACGTGGGACAACGTGGGACAACGTGGGAAACCATGGAACAACGTGGGACAACGTGGGACACCGTTGGACATCGTTGGACAACGTGGGACAACGTGGGACAACGTGGGACAACGTGGGACAACGTGGGACAACGTGGGACAACGTGGGACACCGTTGGACACCGTGGGACACCGTTGGACACCGTTGGACATCGTTGGACACCGTGGGACAACGTGGGACAACGTGGGACAACGTGGGACAACGTGGGACAACGTGGGACAACGTGGGACATCGTGGGACAACGTGGGACAACGTGGGACAACGTGGGACAACGTGGGACACCGTTGGACAACGTGGGACACCGTTGGACATCGTTGGACACCGTGGGACAACGTGGGACAACGTGGGACCACGTGGGACAACGTGGGACAACGTGGGACAACGTGGGACAACGTGGGACAACGTGGGACAACGTGGGACATCGTGGGACAACGTGGGACAACGTGGGACACCGTTGGACATCGTTGGACACCGTGGGACACCGTGGGACAACGTGGGACAACGTGGGACAACGTGGGACAACGTGGGACAACGTGGGACAACGTGGGACAACGTGGGACAACGTGGGACAACGTGGGACAACGTGGGACAACGTGGGACAACGTGGGACAACGTGGGACATCGTGGGACAACGTGGGACAACGTGGGACAACGTGGGACAACGTGGGACACCGTTGGACAACGTGGGACACCGTTGGACATCGTTGGACACCGTGGGACAACGTGGGACAACGTGGGACCACGTGGGACAACGTGGGACAACGTGGGACAACGTGGGACAACGTGGGACATCGTGGGACAACGTGGGACAACGTGGGACAACGTGGGACAACGTGGGACAACGTGGGACACCGTTGGACACCGTTGGACACCGTTGGACACCGTTGGACATCGTTGGACACCGTGGGACAACGTGGGACAACGTGGGACAACGTGGGAAACCATGGAACAACGTGGGACAACGTGGGACACCGTTGGACATCGTTGGACATCGTTGGACACCGTGGGACAACGTGGGACAACGTGGGACAACGTGGGACATCGTGGGACAACGTGGGACAACGTGGGACACCGTTGGACATCGTTGGACACCGTGGGACACCGTGGGACAACGTGGGACAACGTGGGACAACGTGGGACAACGTGGGACAACGTGGGACAACGTGGGACAACGTGGGACAACGTGGGACAACGTGGGACAACGTGGGACAACGTGGGACAACGTGGGACAACGTGGGACATCGTGGGACAACGTGGGACTACGTGGGACAACGTGGGACAACGTGGGACACCGTTGGACAACGTGGGACACCGTTGGACATCGTTGGACACCGTGGGACAACGTGGGACAACGTGGGACCACGTGGGACAACGTGGGACAACGTGGGACAACGTGGGACAACGTGGGACATCGTGGGACAACGTGGGACAACGTGGGACAACGTGGGACAACGTGGGACAACGTGGGACACCGTTGGACACCGTTGGACACCGTTGGACACCGTTGGACACCGTGGGACAACGTGGGACAACGTGGGAAACCGTGGGACAACGTGGGACAACGTGGGACAACGTGGGACAACGTGGGACAACGTGGGACAACGTGGGACAACGTGGGACACCGTTGGACACCGTTGGACACCGTTGGACATCGTTGGACACCGTGGGACAACGTGGGACAACGTGGGACAACGTGGGAAACCATGGAACAACGTGGGACAACGTGGGACACCGTTGGACATCGTTGGACAACGTGGGACAACGTGGGACAACGTGGGACAACGTGGGACAACGTGGGACAACGTGGGACAACGTGGGACACCGTTGGACACCGTGGGACACCGTTGGACACCGTTGGACATCGTTGGACACCGTGGGACAACGTGGGACAACGTGGGACAACGTGGGACAACGTGGGACAACGTGGGACAACGTGGGACAACGTGGGACATCGTGGGACAACGTGGGACAACGTGGGACAACGTGGGACAACGTGGGACACCGTTGGACAACGTGGGACACCGTTGGACATCGTTGGACAACGTGGGACACCGTTGGACATCGTTGGACACCGTGGGACACCGTGGGACAACGTGGGACAACGTGGGACAACGTGGGACAACGTGGGACAACGTGGGACAACGTGGGACAACGTGGGACAACGTGGGACAACGTGGGACAACGTGGGACAACGTGGGACAACGTGGGACATCGTGGGACAACGTGGGACAACGTGGGACAACGTGGGACAACGTGGGACACCGTTGGACAACGTGGGACACCGTTGGACATCGTTGGACACCGTGGGACAACGTGGGACAACGTGGGACCACGTGGGACAACGTGGGACAACGTGGGACAACGTGGGACAACGTGGGACATCGTGGGACAACGTGGGACAACGTGGGACAACGTGGGACAACGTGGGACAACGTGGGACACCGTTGGACACCGTTGGACACCGTTGGACACCGTTGGACATCGTTGGACACCGTGGGACAACGTGGGACAACGTGGGACAACGTGGGAAACCATGGAACAACGTGGGACAACGTGGGACACCGTTGGACATCGTTGGACATCGTTGGACACCGTGGGACAACGTGGGACAACGTGGGAAAACGTGGGACAACGTGGGACACCGTTGGACATCGCTGGACACCGTTGGACATCGTTGGACACCGTGGGACAACGTGGGACAACGTGGGACAACGTGGGACAACGTGGGACAACGTGGGACAACGTGGGACAACGTGGGACAACGTGGGACAACGTGGGACAACGTGGGACAACGTGGGACATCGTGGGACAACGTGGGACAACGTGGGACAACGTGGGACAACGTGGGACATCGTTGGACACCGTTGGACACCGTGGGACAACGTGGGACAACGTGGGACAAGGTGGGACAACGTGGGACAACGTGGGACAACGTGGGACAACGTGGGACAACGTGGGACAACGTGGGACAACGTGGGACAACGTGGGACAACGTGGGACAACGTGGGACAACGTGGGACACCGTTGGACACCGTGGGACACCGTTGGACACCGTTGGACATCGTTGGACACCGTGGGACAACGTGGGACAACGTGGGACAACGTGGGACAACGTGGGACAACGTGGGACAACGTGGGACAACGTGGGACAACGTGGGACAACGTGGGACAACGTGGGACAACGTGGGACATCGTGGGACAACGTGGGACAACGTGGGACAACGTGGGACAACGTGGGACACCGTTGGACAACGTGGGACACCGTTGGACATCGTTGGACACCGTGGGACAACGTGGGACAACGTGGGACCACGTGGGACAACGTGGGACAACGTGGGACAACGTGGGACAACGTGGGACAACGTGGGACAACGTGGGACAACGTGGGACATCGTGGGACAACGTGGGACAACGTGGGACAACGTGGGACAACGTGGGACAACGTGGGACACCGTTGGACATCGTTGGACACCGTGGGACAACGTGGGACAACGTGGGACAACGTGGGACAACGTGGGACAACGTGGGACAACGTGGGAAACCATGGAACAACGTGGGACAACGTGGGACACCGTTGGACATCGTTGGACAACGTGGGACAACGTGGGACAACGTGGGACAACGTGGGACAACGTGGGACAACGTGGGACACCGTTGGACACCGTGGGACACCGTTGGACACCGTTGGACATCGTTGGACACCGTGGGACACCGTGGGACAACGTGGGACAACGTGGGACAACGTGGGACAACGTGGGACAACGTGGGACAACGTGGGACAACGTGGGACAACGTGGGACAACGTGGGACAACGTGGGACAACGTGGGACAACGTGGGACACCGTTGGACAACGTGGGACACCGTTGGACATCGTTGGACACCGTGGGACAACGTGGGACAACGTGGGACAACGTGGGACAACGTGGGACAACGTGGGACACCGTTGGACACCGTGGGACACCGTTGGACACCGTTGGACACCGTTGGACATCGTTGGACATCGTTGGACATCGTGGGACACCGTTGGACATCGTTGGACATCGTTGGACACCGTTGGACATCGTTGGACACCGTTGGACATCGTTGGACATCGTTGGACATCGTGGGACACCGTTGGACACCGTTGGACACCGTTGGACATCGTTGGACACCGTGGGACAACGTGGGACAACGTGGGAAACCATGGAACAACGTGGGACAACGTGGGACACCGTTGGACATCGTTGGACAACGTGGGACAACGTGGGACAACGTGGGACAACGTGGGACAACGTGGGACAACGTGGGACAACGTGGGACACCGTGGGACACCGTGGGACACCGTTGGACACCGTTGGACATCGTTGGACACCGTGGGACAACGTGGGACAACGTGGGACAACGTGGGACAACGTGGGACAACGTGGGACAACGTGGGACAACGTGGGACAACGTGGGACACCGTTGGACATCGTTGGACACCGTGGGACACCGTGGAACAACGTGGGACAACGTGGGACAACTTGGGACACCGTTGGACACCGTTGGACACCGTTGGACACCGTTGGACACCGTTGGACACCGTGGGACAACGTGGGACAACGTGGGACAACGTGGGACAACGTGGGACAACGTGGGACATCGTGGGACAACGTGGGACAACGTGGGACAACGTGGGACAACGTGGGACAACGTGGGACAACGTGGGACAACGTGGGACATCGTTGGACACCGTGGGACAACGTGGGACCACGTGGGACAACGTGGGACAACGTGGGACAACATGGGACAACTTGGGACAACGTGGGACAACGTGGGACAACGTGGGACATCGTGGGACAACGTGGGACAACGTGGGACAACGTGGGACAACGTGGGACACCGTTGGACATCGTTGGACACCGTGGGACACCGTGGGACAACGTGGGACAACGTGGGACAACGTGGGACAACGTGGGACAACGTGGGAAACCATGGAACAACGTGGGACAACGTGGGACACCGTTGGACATCGTTGGACAACGTGGGACAACGTGGGACCACGTGGGACAACGTGGGACAACGTGGGACAACGTGGGACACCGTTGGACACCGTGGGACACCGTTGGACACCGTTGGACATCGTTGGACACCGTGGGACAACGTGGGACAACGTGGGACAACGTGGGACAACGTGGGACAACGTGGGACAACGTGGGACAACGTGGGACAACGTGGGACAACGTGGGACAACGTGGGACAACGTGGGACAACGTGAGACACCGTTGGACAACGTGGGACACCGTTGGACATCGTTGGACACCGTGGGACAACGTGGGACAACGTGGGACAACGTGGGACAACGTGGGACAACGTGGGACACCGTTGGACATCGTTGGACATCGTTGGACATCGTGGGACACCGTTGGACATCGTTGGACATCGTTGGACACCGTTGGACACCGTTGAACAACGTGGGACATCGTTGGACAACGTGGGACAACGTGGGACAACGTGGGACAACGTGGGACACCGTTGGACACCGTGGGACACCGTTGGACACCGTTGGACACCGTTGGACAACGTGGGACACCGTGGGACACCGTTGGACACCGTTGGACATCGTTGGACACCGTGGGACAACGTGGGACAACGTGGGACAACGTGGGACAACGTGGGACAACGTGGGACAACGTGGGACAACGTGGGACAACGTGGGACAACGTGGGACAACGTGGGACAACGTGGGACAACGTGGGACACCGTTGGACAACGTGGGACACCGTTGGACATCGTTGGACACCGTGGGACAACGTGGGACAACGTGGGACAACGTGGGACAACGTGGGACAACGTGGGACACCGTTGGACATCGTTGGACATCGTGGGACACCGTTGGACATCGTTGGACATCGTTGGACACCGTTGGACACCGTTGGACAACGTGGGACATCGTTGGACAACGTGGGACAACGTGGGACAACGTGGGACAACGTGGGACACCGTTGGACACCGTGGGACACCGTTGGACACCGTTGGACACCGTTGGACATCGTTGGACATCGTTGGACATCGTGGGACACCGTTGGACATCGTTGGACATCGTTGGACACCGTTGGACATCGTTGGACACCGTGGGACAACGTGGGACAACGTGGGACAACGTGGGACAACGTGGGACATCGTGGGACAACGTGGGACAACGTGGGACAACGTGGGACAACGTGGGACATCGTGGGACAACGTGGGACAACGTGGGACAACGTGGGACATCGTGGGACAACGTGGGACAACGTGGGACAACGTGGGACAACGTGGGACATCGTTGGACATCGTTGGACATCGTGGGACAACGTGGGACAACGTGGGACAACGTGGGACAACGTGGGACAACGTGGGAAACCATGGAACAACGTGGGACAACGTGGGACACCGTTGGACATCGTTGGACAACGTGGGACAACGTGGGACAACGTGGGACAACGTGGGACAACGTGGGACAACGTGGGACACCGTTGGACACCGTGGGACACCGTTGGACACCGTTGGACATCGTTGGACACCGAGGGACAACGTGGGACAACGTGGGACAACGTGGGACAACGTGGGACAACGTGGGACAACGTGGGACAACGTGGGACAACGTGGGACAACGTGGGACAACGTGGGACAACGTGGGACAACGTGGGACACCGTTGGACAACGTGGGACACCGTTGGACATCGTTGGACACCGTTGGACACCGTTGGACATCGTTGGACATCGTTGGACATCGTGGGACACCGTTGGACATCGTTGGACATCGTTGGACACCGTTGGACATCGTTGGACACCGTTGGACATCGTTGGACATCGTTGGACATCGTGGGACACCGTTGGACACCGTTGGACATCGTTGGACATCGTTGGACACCGTGGGACAACGTGGGACAACGTGGGAAACCATGGAACAACGTGGGACAACGTGGGACACCGTTGGACATCGTTGGACACCGTTGGACACCGTGGGACACCGTTGGACACCGTTGGACATCGTTGGACACCGTGGGACAACGTGGGACAACGTGGGACAACGTGGGACAACGTGGGACAACGTGGGACAACGTGGGACAACGTGGGACAACGTGGGACACCGTTGGACATCGTTGGACACCGTGGGACACCGTGGAACAACGTGGGACAACGTGGGACAACTTGGGACACCGTTGGACACCGTTGGACACCGTTGGACACCGTTGGACAACGTGGGACACCGTGGGACACCGTTGGACACCGTTGGACATCGTTGGACACCGTGGGACAACGTGGGACAACGTGGGACAACGTGGGACAACGTGGGACAACGTGGGACAACGTGGGACAACGTGGGACAACGTGGGACAACGTGGGACAACGTGGGACAACGTGGGACAACGTGGGACACCGTTGGACAACGTGGGACACCGTTGGACATCGTTGGACACCGTGGGACAACGTGGGACAACGTGGGACAACGTGGGACAACGTGGGACAACGTGGGACACCGTTGGACATCGTTGTACATCGTTGGACATCGTGGGACACCGTTGGACATCGTTGGACATCGTTGGACACCGTTGGACACCGTTGGACAACGTGGGACATCGTTGGACAACGTGGGACAACGTGGGACAACGTGGGAAACCATGGAACAACGTGGGACAGCGTGGGACACCGTTGGACATCGTTGGACAACGTGGGACAACGTGGGACAACGTGGGACAACGTGGGACAACGTGGGACAACGTGGGACACCGTTGGACACCGTGGGACACCGTTGGACACCGTTGGACATCGTTGGACACCGTGGGACAACGTGGGACAACGTGGGACAACGTGGGACAACGTGGGACAACGTGGGACAACGTGGGACAACGTGGGACAACGTGGGACAACGTGGGACAACGTGGGACAACGTGGGACAACGTGGGACACCGTTGGACAACGTGGGACACCGTTGGACATCGTTGGACACCGTGGGACAACGTGGGACAACGTGGGACAACGTGGGACAACGTGGGACAACGTGGGACACCGTTGGACACCGTGGGACACCGTTGGACACCGTTGGACACCGTTGGACATCGTTGGACATCGTTGGACATCGTGGGACACCGTTGGACATCGTTGGACATCGTTGGACACCGTTGGACATCGTTGGACACCGTTGGACATCGTTGGACATCGTTGGACATCGTGGGACACCGTTGGACACCGTTGGACATCGTTGGACATCGTTGGACACCGTGGGACAACGTGGGACAACGTGGGAAACCATGGAACAACGTGGGACAACGTGGGACACCGTTGGACATCGTTGGACAACGTGGGACAACGTGGGACAACGTGGGACAACGTGGGACAACGTGGGACAACGTGGGACAACGTGGGACACCGTTGGACACCGTGGGACACCGTTGGACACCGTTGGACATCGTTGGACACCGTGGGACAACGTGGGACAACGTGGGACAACGTGGGACAACGTGGGACAACGTGGGACAACGTGGGACAACGTGGGACAACGTGGGACACCGTTGGACATCGTTGGACACCGTGGGACACCGTGGAACAACGTGGGACAACGTGGGACAACTTGGGACACCGTTGGACACCGTTGGACACCGTTGGACACCGTTGGACACCGTTGGACACCGTGGGACAACGTGGGACAACGTGGGACAACGTGGGACAACGTGGGACATCGTGGGACAACGTGGGACAACGTGGGACAACGTGGGACAACGTGGGACAACGTGGGACAACGTGGGACAACGTGGGACATCGTTGGACACCGTGGGACAACGTGGGACCACGTGGGACAACGTGGGACAACGTGGGACAACATGGGACAACTTGGGACAACGTGGGACAACGTGGGACAACGTGGGACATCGTGGGACAACGTGGGACAACGTGGGACAACGTGGGACAACGTGGGACACCGTTGGACATCGTTGGACACCGTGGGACACCGTGGGACAACGTGGGACAACGTGGGACAACGTGGGACAACGTGGGACAACGTGGGAAACCATGGAACAACGTGGGACAACGTGGGACACCGTTGGACATCGTTGGACAACGTGGGACAACGTGGGACCACGTGGGACAACGTGGGACAACGTGGGACAACGTGGGACACCGTTGGACACCGTGGGACACCGTTGGACACCGTTGGACATCGTTGGACACCGTGGGACAACGTGGGACAACGTGGGACAACGTGGGACAACGTGGGACAACGTGGGACAACGTGGGACAACGTGGGACAACGTGGGACAACGTGGGACAACGTGGGACAACGTGGGACAACGTGAGACACCGTTGGACAACGTGGGACACCGTTGGACATCGTTGGACACCGTGGGACAACGTGGGACAACGTGGGACAACGTGGGACAACGTGGGACAACGTGGGACACCGTTGGACATCGTTGGACATCGTTGGACATCGTGGGACACCGTTGGACATCGTTGGACATCGTTGGACACCGTTGGACACCGTTGAACAACGTGGGACATCGTTGGACAACGTGGGACAACGTGGGACAACGTGGGACAACGTGGGACACCGTTGGACACCGTGGGACACCGTTGGACACCGTTGGACACCGTTGGACAACGTGGGACAACGTGGGACAACGTGGGACACCGTTGGACACCGTGGGACACCGTTGGACACCGTTGGACACCGTTGGACATCGTTGGACATCGTTGGACATCGTGGGACACCGTTGGACATCGTTGGACATCGTTGGACACCGTTGGACATCGTTGGACACCGTGGGACAACGTGGGACAACGTGGGACAACGTGGGACAACGTGGGACATCGTGGGACAACGTGGGACAACGTGGGACAACGTGGGACAACGTGGGACATCGTGGGACAACGTGGGACAACGTGGGACAACGTGGGACATCGTGGGACAACGTGGGACAACGTGGGACAACGTGGGACAACGTGGGACATCGTTGGACATCGTTGGACATCGTGGGACACCGTTGGACATCGTTGGACATCGTTGGACACCGCTGGACATCGTTGGACATCGTTGGACATCGTTGGACACCGTTGGACACCGTTGGACACCGTTGGACATCGTTGGACACCGTGGGACAACGTGGGACAACGTGGGACAACGTGGGACAACGTGGGACAACGTGGGACAACGTGGGACACCGTGGGACAACGTGGGACAACGTGGGACAACGTGGGACAACGTGGGACAACGTGGGACACCGTTGGACACCGTGGGACACCGTTGGACACCGTTGGACATCGTTGGACACCGTGGGACAACGTGGGACAACGTGGGACAACGTGGGACAACGTGGGACATCGTGGGACAACGTGGGACAACGTGGGACAACGTGGGACAACGTGGGACAACGTGGGACAACGTGGGACACCGTTGGACACCGTGGGACACCGTTGGACACCGTTGGACATCGTTGGACACCGTGGGACAACGTGGGACAACGTGGGACAACGTGGGACAACGTGGGACATCGTGGGACAACGTGGGACAACGTGGGACAACGTGGGACAACGTGGGACATCGTGGGACAACGTGGGACAACGTGGGACAACGTGGGACATCGTGGGACAACGTGGGACAACGTGGGACAACGTGGGACAAAGTGGGACAACGTGGGACACCGTTGGACACCGTTGGACACCGTTGGACACCGTTGGACACCGTTGGACACCGTTGGACATCGTTGGACACCGTGGGACAACGTGGGACACCGTTGGACATCGTTGGACATCGTTGGACACCGTGGGACAACGTGGGACAACGTGGGACACCGTTGGACATCGTTGGACATCGTTGGACACCGTGGGACAACGTGGGACAACGTGGGACAACGTGGGACAACGTCGGACAACGTGGGACAACGTGGGACATCGTGGGACAACGTGGGACAACGTGGGACAACGTGGGACAACGTGGGACAACGTGGGACACCGTTGGACACCGTGGGACACCGTTGGACACCGTTGGACATCGTTGGACACCGTGGGACAACGTGGGACATCGTGGGACAACGTGGGACAACGTGGGACAACGTGGGACAACGTGGGACATCGTGGGACAACGTGGGACAACGTGGGACAACGTGGGACATCGTGGGACAACGTGGGACAACGTGGGACAACGTGGGACAACGTGGGACAACGTGGGACACCGTTGGACACCGTTGGACACCGTTGGACACCGTTGGACATCGTTGGACACCGTGGGACAACGTGGGACAACGTGGGACAACGTGGGAAACCATGGAACAACGTGGGACAACGTGGGACACCGTTGGACATCGTTGGACATCGTTGGACACCGTGGGACAACGTGGGACACCGTTGGACACCGTTGGACACCGTTGGACACCGTTGGACATCGTTGGACACCGTGGGACAACGTGGGACAACGTGGGACAACGTGGGAAACCATGGAACAACGTGGGACAACGTGGGACACCGTTGGACATCGTTGGACAACGTGGGACAACGTGGGACAACGTGGGACAACGTGGGACAACGTGGGACAACGTGGGACAACGTGGGACACCGTTGGACACCGTGGGACACCGTTGGACACCGTTGGACATCGTTGGACACCGTGGGACAACGTGGGACAACGTGGGACAACGTGGGACAACGTGGGACAACGTGGGACAACGTGGGACAACGTGGGACAACGTGGGACAACGTGGGACATCGTGGGACAACGTGGGACAACGTGGGACAACGTGGGACAACGTGGGACACCGTTGGACAACGTGGGACACCGTTGGACATCGTTGGACACCGTGGGACAACGTGGGACAACGTGGGACCACGTGGGACAACGTGGGACAACGTGGGACAACGTGGGACACCGTTGGACAACGTGGGACACCGTTGGACATCGTTGGACACCGTGGGACAACGTGGGACAACGTGGGACCACGTGGGACAACGTGGGACAACGTGGGACAACGTGGGACAACGTGGGACATCGTGGGACAACGTGGGACAACGTGGGACAACGTGGGACAACGTGGGACATCGTGGGACACCGTTGGACACCGTTGGACACCGTTGGACACCGTTGGACATCGTTGGACACCGTGGGACAACGTGGGACAACGTGGGACAACGTGGGACAACGTGGGACACCGTTGGACAACGTGGGACACCGTTGGGCATCGTTGGACACCGTGGGACAACGTGGGACAACGTGGGACCACGTGGGACAACGTGGGACAACGTGGGACAACGTGGGACAACGTGGGACATCGTGGGACAACGTGGGACAACGTGGGACAACGTGGGACAACGTGGGACAACGTGGGACACCGTTGGACACCGTTGGACACCGTTGGACACCGTTGGACATCGTTGGACACCGTGGGACAACGTGGGACAACGTGGGACAACGTGGGAAACCATGGAACAACGTGGGACAACGTGGGACAACGTGGGAAACCATGGAACAACGTGGGACAACGTGGGACATCGTGGGACAACGTGGGACCACGTGGGACAACGTGGGACAACGTGGGACAACGTGGGACAACGTGGGACATCGTGGGACAACGTGGGACAACGTGGGACAACGTGGGACAACGTGGGACAACGTGGGACACCGTTGGACACCGTTGGACACCGTTGGACATCGTTGGACACCGTGGGACAACGTGGGAAACCATGGAACAACGTGGGACAACGTGGGACACCGTTGGACATCGTTGGACATCGTTGGACACCGTGGGACAACGTGGGACAACGTGGGACAGCGTGGGACAACGTGGGACACCGTTGGACAACGTGGGACACCGTTGGACATCGTTGGACACCGTGGGACAACGTGGGACAACGTGGGACCACGTGGGACAACGTGGGACAACGTGGGACAACGTGGGACAACGTGGGACATCGTGGGACAACGTGGGACAACGTGGGACAACGTGGGACAACGTGGGACAACGTGGGACACCGTTGGACACCGTTGGACACCGTTGGACACCGTTGGACACCGTTGGACATCGTTGGACACCGTGGGACAACGTGGGACAACGTGGGACAACGTGGGAAACCATGGAACAACGTGGGACAACGTGGGACACCGTTGGACATCGTTGGACATCGTTGGACACCGTGGGACAACGTGGGACAACGTGGGAAAACGTGGGACAACGTGGGACACCGTTGGACATCGCTGGACACCGTTGGACATCGTTGGACACCGTGGGACAACGTGGGACAACGTGGGACAACGTGGGACAACGTGGGACAACGTGGGACAACGTGGGACAACGTGGGACACCGTTGGACATCGTTGGACATCGTTGGACACCGTGGGACAACGTGGGACAACGTGGGACAACGTGGGACAACGTGGGACACCGTTGGACAACGTGGGACACCGTTGGACATCGTTGGACACCGTGGGACAACGTGGGACAACGTGGGACCACGTGGGACAACGTGGGACAACGTGGGACAACGTGGGACAACGTGGGACATCGTGGGACAACGTGGGACAACGTGGGACAACGTGGGACAACGTGGGACAACGTGGGACACCGTTGGACACCGTTGGACACCGTTGGACACCGTTGGACATCGTTGGACACCGTGGGACAACGTGGGACAACGTGGGACAACGTGGGAAACCATGGAACAACGTGGGACAACGTGGGACACCGTTGGACATCGTTGGACATCGTTGGACACCGTGGGACAACGTGGGACAACGTGGGAAAACGTGGGACAACGTGGGACACCGTTGGACATCGCTGGACACCGTTGGACATCGTTGGACACCGCGGGACAACGTGGGACAACGTGGGACAACGTGGGACAACGTGGGACAACGTGGGACAACGTGGGACAACGTGGGACAACGTGGGACAACGTGGGACAACGTGGGACAACGTGGGACATCGTGGGACAACGTGGGACAACGTGGGACAACGTGGGACAACGTGGGACAACGTGGGACACCGTTGGACATCGTTGGACACCGTGGGACAACGTGGGACAACGTGGGACAACGTGGGACACCGTTGGACACCGTTGGACACCGTTGGACACCGTTGGACATCGTTGGACACCGTGGGACAACGTGGGACAACGTGGGACAACGTGGGAAACCATGGAACAACGTGGGACAACGTGGGACACCGTTGGGCATCGTTGGACAACGTGGGACAACGTGGGACAACGTGGGACACCGTTGGACATCGTTGGACATCGTTGGACACCGTTGGACACCGTTGGACAACGTGGGACATCGTGGGACAACGTGGGACAACGTGGGACAACGTGGGACACCGTTGGACACCGTGGGACACCGTTGGACACCGTTGGACACCGTTGGACATCGTTGGACATCGTTGGACACCGTGGGACACCGTTGGACACCGTTGGACACCGTTGGACATCGTTGGACATCGTTGGACATCGTGGGACACCGTTGGACATCGTTGGACATCGTTGGACACCGTTGGACATCGTTGGACACCGTTGGACATCGTTGGACATCGTTGGACATCGTGGGACACCGTTGGACATCGTTGGACATCGTTGGACACCGTGGGACAACGTGGGACATCGTGGGACAACGTGGGACAACGTGGGACAACGTGGGACAACGTGGGACACCGTTGGACATCGTTGGACACCGTGGGACACCGTGGGACAACGTGGGACAACGTGGGACAACGTGGGACAACGTGGGACAACGTGGGAAACCATGGAACAACGTGGGACAACGTGGGACACCGTTGGACATCGTTGGACAACGTGGGACAACGTGGGACCACGTGGGACAACGTGGGACAACGTGGGACAACGTGGGACACCGTTGGACACCGTGGGACACCGTTGGACACCGTTGGACATCGTTGGACACCGTGGGACAACGTGGGACAACGTGGGACAACGTGGGACAACGTGGGACAACGTGGGACAACGTGGGACAACGTGGGACAACGTGGGACAACGTGGGACAACGTGGGACAACGTGGGACAACGTGAGACACCGTTGGACAACGTGGGACACCGTTGGACATCGTTGGACACCGTGGGACAACGTGGGACAACGTGGGACAACGTGGGACAACGTGGGACAACGTGGGACAACGTGGGACAACGTGGGACACCGTTGGACATCGTTGGACATCGTTGGACATCGTGGGACACCGTTGGACATCGTTGGACATCGTTGGACACCGTTGGACACCGTTGAACAACGTGGGACATCGTTGGACAACGTGGGACAACGTGGGACAACGTGGGACAACGTGGGACACCGTTGGACACCGTGGGACACCGTTGGACACCGTTGGACACCGTTGGACAACGTGGGACAACGTGGGACAACGTGGGACACCGTTGGACACCGTGGGACACCGTTGGACACCGTTGGACACCGTTGGACATCGTTGGACATCGTTGGACATCGTGGGACACCGTTGGACATCGTTGGACATCGTTGGACACCGTTGGACATCGTTGGACACCGTGGGACATCGTTGGACACCGTTGGACAACGTGGGACAACGTGGGACATCGTGGGACAACGTGGGACAACGTGGGACAACGTGGGACAACGTGGGACATCGTGGGACAACGTGGGACAACGTGGGACAACGTGGGACATCGTGGGACAACGTGGGACAACGTGGGACAACGTGGGACAACGTGGGACATCGTTGGACATCGTTGGACATCGTGGGACACCGTTGGACATCGTTGGACATCGTTGGACACCGTGGGACAACGTGGGACAACGTGGGACAACGTGGGAAACCATGGAACAACGTGGGACAACGTGGGACACCGTTGGACATCGTTGGACAACGTGGGACAACGTGGGACAACGTGGGACAACGTGGGACAACGTGGGACAACGTGGGACAACGTGGGACACCGTTGGACACCGTGGGACACCGTTGGACACCGTTGGACATCGTTGGACACCGTGGGACAACGTGGGACAACGTGGGACAACGTGGGACAACGTGGGACAACGTGGAACAACGTGGGACAACGTGGGACAACGTGGGACAACGTGGGACAACGTGGGACAACGTGGGACATCGTGGGACAACGTGGGACAACGTGGGACAACGTGGGACAACGTGGGACACCGTTGGACAACGTGGGACACCGTTGGACAGCGTTGGACACCGTGGGACAACGTGGGACAACGTGGGACAACGTGGGACATCGTGGGACAACGTGGGACAACGTGGGACAACGTGGGACAACGTGGGACACCGTTGGACAACGTGGGACACCGTTGGACATCGTTGGACACCGTGGGACAACGTGGGACAACGTGGGACACCGTTGGACATCGTTGGACAACGTGGGACAACGTGGGACAACGTGGGACAACGTGGGACAACGTGGGACAACGTGGGACACCGTTGGACACCGTGGGACACCGTTGGACACCGTTGGACATCGTTGGACACCGTGGGACAACGTGGGACAACGTGGGACAACTTGGGACACCGTTGGACACCGTTGGACACCGTTGGACACCGTTGGACATCGTTGGACACCGTGGGACAACGTGGGACAACGTGGGACAACGTGGGACAACGTGGGACAACGTGGGACATCGTGGGACAACGTGGGACAACGTGGGACAACGTGGGACAACGTGGGACAACGTGGGACACCGTTGGACATCGTTGGACACCGTGGGACAACGTGGGACAACGTGGGACAACGTGGGACACCGTTGGACACCGTTGGACACCGTTGGACACCGTTGGACATCGTTGGACACCGTGGGACAACGTGGGACAACGTGGGACAACGTGGGAAACCATGGAACAACGTGGGACAACGTGGGACACCTTTGGACATCGTTGGACAACGTGGGACAACGTGGGACAACGTGGGACAACGTGGGACAACGTGGGACAACGTGGGACAACGTGGGACACCGTTGGACACCGTGGGACACCGTTGGACACCGTTGGACATCGTTGGACATCGTTGGACATCGTGGGACAACGTGGGACAACGTGGGACAACGTGGGACAACGTGGGACATCGTGGGACAACGTGGGACAACGTGGGACAACGTGGGACAACGTGGGACATCGTTGGACACCGTTGGACACCGTGGGACAACGTGGGACAACGTGGGACAACGTGGGACAACGTGGGACAACGTGGGACAACGTGGGACAACGTGGGACAACATGGGACAACGTGGGACAACGTGGGACAACGTGGGACAACGTGGGACAACGTGGGACAACGTGGGACATCGTGGGACAACGTGGGACAACGTGGGACAACGTGGGACAACGTGGGACAACGTAGGACACCGTTGGACATCGTTGGACAACGTGGGACACCGTTGGACATCGTTGGACACCGTGGGACAACGGGACGACGTGGGACACCGTTGGACACCGTTGGACATCGTTGGACACCGTGGGACAACGTGGGACAACGTGGGAAACCATGGAACAACGTGGGACAACGTGGGACACCGTTGGACATCGTTGGACAACGTGGGACAACGTGGGACAACGTGGGACAACGTGGGACAACGTGGGACAACGTGGGACAACGTGGGACACCGTTGGACACCGTGGGACACCGTTGGACACCGTTGGACATCGTGGGACAACGTGGGACAACGTGGGACACCGTGGGACAACGTGGGACAACGTGGGACAACGTGGGACATCGTGGGACAACGTGGGACAACGTGGGACAACGTGGGACAACGTGGGACACCGTTGGACACCGTTGGACACCGTTGGACACCGTTGGACATCGTTGGACACCGTGGGACAACGTGGGACAACGTGGGAAACCATGGAACAACGTGGGACAACGTGGGACACCGTTGGACATCGTTGGACATCGTTGGACACCGTGGGACAACGTGGGACAACGTGGGACAACGTGGGAAACCATGGAACAACGTGGGACAACGTGGGACACCGTTGGACATCGTTGGACATCGTTGGACACCGTGGGACAACGTGGGACAACGTGGGAAAACGTGGGACAACGTGGGACACCGTTGGACATAGCTGGACACCGTTGGACATCGTTGGACACCGTGGGACAACGTGGGACAACGTGGGACAACGTGGGACAACGTGGGACAACGTGGGACAACGTGGGACAACGTCGGACAACGTGGGACAACGTGGGACAACGTGGGACACCGTTGGACACCGTTGGACACCGTTGGACACCGTTGGACATCGTTGGACACCGTGGGACAACGTGGGACAACGTGGGACAACGTGGGAAACCATGGAACAACGTGGGACAACGTGGGACACCGTTGGACATCGTTGGACATCGTTGGACACCGTGGGACAACGTGGGACAACGTGGGAAAACGTGGGACAACGTGGGACACCGTTGGACATCGCTGGACACCGTTGGACATCGTTGGACACCGTGGGACAACGTGGGACAACGTGGGACAACGTGGGACAACGTGGGACAACGTGGGACAACGTGGGACAACGTGGGACAACGTGGGACAACGTGGGACATCGTGGGACAACGTGGGACAACGTGGGACAACGTGGGATAACGTGGGACATCGTTGGACACCGTTGGACACCGTGGGACAACGTGGGACAACGTGGGACAACGTGGGACAACGTGGGACAACGTGGGACAACGTGGGACAACGTGGGACAACGTGGGACAACGTGGGACAACGTGGGACAACGTGGGACAACGTGGGACAACGTGGGACATCGTGGGACAACGTGGGACAACGTGGGACAACGTGGGACAACGTGGGACAACGTGGGACACCGTTGGACATCGTTGGACACCGTGGGACAACGTGGGACAACGTGGGACAACGTGGGACACCGTTGGACACCGTTGGACACCGTTGGACACCGCTGGACACCGTTGGACATCGTTGGACACCGTGGGACAACGTGGGACAACGTGGGACAACGTGGGAAACCATGGAACAACGTGGGACAACGTGGGACACCGTTGGACATCGTCGGACAACGTGGGACAACGTGGGACAACGTGGGACAACGTGGGACAACGTGGGACAACGTGGGACAACGTGGGACACCGTTGGACACCGTGGGACACCGTTGGACACCGTTGGACATTGTTGGACACCGTGGGACAACGTGGGACAACGTGGGACATCGTGGGACAACGTGGGACAACGTGGGACAACGTGGGACACCGTTGGACACCGTTGGACACCGTTGGACACCGTTGGACATCGTTGGACACCGTGGGACAACGTGGGACAACGTGGGACAACGTGGGAAACCATGGAACAACGTGGGACAACGTGGGACACCGTTGGACATCGTTGGACATCGTTGGACACCGTGCGACAACGTGGGACAACGTGGGAAAACGTGGGACAACGTGGGACACCGTTGGACATCGCTGGACACCGTTGGACATCGTTGGACACCGTGGGACAACGTGGGACAACGTGGGACAACGTGGGACAACGTGGGACAACGTGGGACAACGTGGGACAACGTGGGACAACGTGGGACAACGTGGGACAACGTGGGACATCGTGGGACAACGTGGGACAACGTGGGACAACGTGGGACAACGTGGGACATCGTTGGACACCGTTGGACACCGTGGGACAACGTGGGACAACGTGGGACAACGTGGGACAACGTGGGACAACGTGGGACAACGTGGGACAACGTGGGACAACGTGGGACAACGTGGGACAACGTGGGACAACGTGGGACAACGTGGGACAACGTGGGACATCGTGGGACAACGTGGGACAACGTGGGACAACGTGGGACAACGTGGGACAACGTGGGACACCGTTGGACATCGTTGGACACCGTGGGACAACGTGGGACAACGTGGGACAACGTGGGACACCGTTGGACACCGTTGGACACCGTTGGACACCGTTGGACACCGTTGGACATCGTTGGACACCGTGGGACAACGTGGGACAACGTGGGACAACGTGGGACAACGTGGGACAACGTGGGACAACGTGGGACACCGTGGGACAACGTGGGACAACGTGGGACAACGTGGGACATCGTGGGACAACGTGGGACAACGTGGGACAACGTGGGACAACGTGGGACACCGTTGGACAACGTGGGACACCGTTGGACATCGTTGGACACCGTGGGACAACGTGGGACAACGTGGGACAACGTGGGACATCGTGGGACAACGTGGGACAACGTGGGACAACGTGGGACAACGTGGGACAACGTGGGACACCGTTGGACACCGTTGGACACCGTTGGACACCGTTGGACATCGTTGGACACCGTGGGACAACGTGGGACAACGTGGGACAACGTGGGAAACCATGGAACAACGTGGGACAACGTGGGACACCGTTGGACATCGTTGGACATCGTTGGACACCGTGGGACAACGTGGGACAACGTGGGAAAACGTGGGACAACGTGGGACACCGTTGGACATCGCTGGACACCGTTGGACATCGTTGGACACCGTGGGACAACGTGGGACAACGTGGGACAACGTGGGACAACGTGGGACAACGTGGGACAACGTGGGACAACGTGGGACAACGTGGGACAACGTGGGACAACGTGGGACAACGTGGGACATCGTGGGACAACGTGGGACAACGTGGGACAACGTGGGACAACGTGGGACATCGTTGGACACCGTTGGACACCGTGGGACAACGTGGGACAACGTGGGACAACGTGGGACAACGTGGGACAACGTGGGACAACGTGGGACAACATGGGACAACGTGGGACAACGTGGGACAACGTGGGACAACGTGGGACAACGTGGGACAACGTGGGACATCGTGGGACAACGTGGGACAACGTGGGACAACGTGGGACAACGTGGGACAACGTAGGACACCGTTGGACATCGTTGGACAACGTGGGACACCGTTGGACATCGTTGGACACCGTGGGACAACGTGGGACAACGTGGGACACCGTTGGACACCGTTGGACATCGTTGGACACCGTGGGACAACGTGGGACAACGTGGGACAACGTGGGAAACCATGGAACAACGTGGGACAACGTGGGACACCGTTGGACATCGTTGGACAACGTGGGACAACGTGGGACAACGTGGGACAACGTGGGACAACGTGGGACAACGTGGGACAACGTGGGACACCGTTGGACAACGTGGGACACCGTTGGACACCGTTGGACATCGTTGGACACCGTGGGACAACGTGGGACAACGTGGGACAACGTGGGAGAACGTGGGACAACGTGGGACAACGTGGGACAACGTGGGACAACGTGGGACAACGTGGGACAACGTGGGACATCGTGGGACAACGTGGGACAACGTGGGACAACGTGGGACAACGTGGGACACCGTTGGACAACGTGGGACACCGTTGGACATCGTTGGACACCGTGGGACAACGTGGGACAACGTGGGACCACGTGGGACAACGTGGGACAACGTGGGACAACGTGGGACAACGTGGGACAACGTGGGACAACGTGGGACAACGTGGGACAACGTGGGACATCGTGGGACAACGTGGGACAACGTGGGACAACGTGGGACAACGTGGGACAACGTGGGACACCGTTGGACATCGTTGGACACCGTGGGACACCGTGGGACAACGTGGGACAACGTGGGACAACGTGGGACAACGTGGGACAACGTGGGAAACCATGGAACAACGTGGGACAACGTGGGACACCGTTGGACATCGTTGGACAACGTGGGACAACGTGGGACAACGTGGGACAACGTGGGACAACGTGGGACAACGTGGGACACCGTTGGACACCGTGGGACACCGTTGGACACCGTTGGACATCGTTGGACACCGTGGGACAACGTGGGACAACGTGGGACAACGTGGGACAACGTGGGACAACGTGGGACAACGTGGGACATCGTGGGACACCGTTGGACATCGTTGGACATCGTTGGACACCGTTGGACACCGTTGGACAACGTGGGACATCGTGGGACAACGTGGGACACCGTGGGACAACGTGGGACAACGTGGGACACCGTTGGACACCGTGGGACACCGTTGGACACCGTTGGACACCGTTGGACATCGTTGGACATCGTTGGACATCGTGGGACACCGTTGGACATCGTTGGACATCGTTGGACACCGTTGGACATCGTTGGACACCGTTGGACATCGTTGGACATCGTTGGACATCGTGGGACACCGTTGGACATCGTTGGACATCGTTGGACACCGTTGGACATCGTTGGACATCGTTGGACATCGTTGGACACCGTTGGACACCGTTGGACACCGTTGGACATCGTTGGACACCGTGGGACAACGTGGGACAACGTGGGACAACGTGGGACAACGTGGGACAACGTGGGACAACGTGGGACAACGTGGGACAACGTGGGACAACGTGGGACATCGTGGGACAACGTGGGACAACGTGGGACAACGTGGGACAACGTGGGACAACGTGGGACACCGTTGGACACCGTGGGACACCGTTGGACACCGTTGGACATCGTTGGACACCGTGGGACAACGTGGGACAACGTGGGACAACGTGGGACAACGTGGGACAACGTGGGACAACGTGGGACAACGTGGGACAACGTGGGACAACGTGGGACAACGTGGGACATCGTGGGACAACGTGGGACAACGTGGGACAACGTGGGACAACGTGGGACATCGTTGGACACCGTTGGACATCGTTGGACACCGTGGGACAACGTGGGACAACGTGGGACAACGTGGGACAACGTGGGACAACGTGGGACAACGTGGGACAACGTGGGACAACGTGGGACAACGTGGGACAACGTGGGACAACGTGGGACAACGTGGGACAACGTGGGACAACGTGGGACACCGTTGGACATCGCTGGACACCGTTGGACATCGTTGGACACCGTGGGACAACGTGGGACAAAGTGGGACAACGTGGGACAACGTGGGACAACGTGGGACAACGTGGGACAACGTGGGACAACGTGGGACAACGTGGGACAACGTGGGACAACGTGGGACAACGTGGGACAACGTGGGACAACGTGGGACAACGTGGGACACCGTTGGACATCGCTGGACACCGTTGGACATCGTTGGACACCGTGGGACAACGTGGGACAACGTGGGACAACGTGGGAAACCATGGAACAACGTGGGACAACGTGGGACACCGTTGGACATCGTTGGACATCGTTGGACACCGTGCGACAACGTGGGACAACGTGGGAAAACGTGGGACAACGTGGGACACCGTTGGACATCGCTGGACACCGTTGGACATCGTTGGACACCGTGGGACAACGTGGGACAACGTGGGACAACGTGGGACAACGTGGGACAACGTGGGACAACGTGGGACAACGTGGGACAACGTGGGACAACGTGGGACAACGTGGGACATCGTGGGACAACGTGGGACAACGTGGGACAACGTGGGACAACGTGGGACATCGTTGGACACCGTTGGACACCGTGGGACAACGTGGGACAACGTGGGACAACGTGGGACAACGTGGGACAACGTGGGACAACGTGGGACAACGTGGGACACCGTTGGACATCGTTGGACACCGTGGGACAACGTGGGACAACGTGGGACAACGTGGGACACCGTTGGACACCGTTGGACACCGTTGGACACCGCTGGACACCGTTGGACATCGTTGGACACCGTGGGACAACGTGGGACAACGTGGGACAACGTGGGAAACCATGGAACAACGTGGGACAACGTGGGACACCGTTGGACATCGTCGGACAACGTGGGACAACGTGGGACAACGTGGGACAACGTGGGACAACGTGGGACAACGTGGGACAACGTGGGACACCGTTGGACACCGTGGGACACCGTTGGACACCGTTGGACATCGTTGGACACCGTGGGACAACGTGGGACAACGTGGGACAACGTGGGACAACGTGGGACAACGTGGGACAACGTGGGACAACGTGGGACAACGTGGGACAACGTGGGACAACGTGGGACAACGTGGGACATCGTGGGACAACGTGGGACAACGTGGGACAACGTGGGACATCGTGGGACAACGTGGGACAACGTGGGACAACGTGGGACACCGTTGGACACCGTTGGACACCGTTGGACACCGTTGGACATCGTTGGACACCGTGGGACAACGTGGGACAACGTGGGACAACGTGGGAAACCATGGAACAACGTGGGACAACGTGGGACACCGTTGGACATCGTCGGACAACGTGGGACAACGTGGGACAACGTGGGACAACGTGGGACAACGTGGGACAACGTGGGACAACGTGGGACACCGTTGGACACCGTGGGACACCGTTGGACACCGTTGGACATCGTTGGACACCGTGGGACAACGTGGGACAACGTGGGACAACGTGGGACAACGTGGGACAACGTGGGACAACGTGGGACAACGTGGGACAACGTGGGACAACGTGGGACAACGTGGGACAACGTGGGACATCGTGGGACAACGTGGGACAACGTGGGACAACGTGGGACATCGTGGGACAACGTGGGACAACGTGGGACAACGTGGGACACCGTTGGACACCGTTGGACACCGTTGGACACCGTTGGACATCGTTGGACACCGTGGGACAACGTGGGACAACGTGGGACAACGTGGGAAACCATGGAACAACGTGGCACAACGTGGGACACCGTTGGACATCGTTGGACATCGTTGGACACCGTGCGACAACGTGGGACAACGTGGGAAAACGTGGGACAACGTGGGACACCGTTGGACATCGCTGGACACCGTTGGACATCGTTGGACACCGTGGGACAACGTGGGACAACGTGGGACAACGTGGGACAACGTGGGACAACGTGGGACAACGTGGGACAACGTGGGACAACGTGGGACAACGTGGGACAACGTGGGACATCGTGGGACAACGTGGGACAACGTGGGACAACGTGGGACAACGTGGGACATCGTTGGACACCGTTGGACACCGTGGGACAACGTGGGACAACGTGGGACAACGTGGGACAACGTGGGACAACGTGGGACAACGTGGGACAACGTGGGACAACGTGGGACAACGTGGGACAACGTGGGACAACGTGGGACAACGTGGGACAACGTGGGACATCGTGGGACAACGTGGGACAACGTGGGACAACGTGGGACAACGTGGGACAACGTGGGACACCGTTGGACATCGTTGGACACCGTGGGACAACGTGGGACAACGTGGGACAACGTGGGACACCGTTGGACACCGTTGGACACCGTTGGACACCGTTGGACACCGTTGGACATCGTTGGACACCGTGGGACAACGTGGGACAACGTGGGACAACGTGGGAAACCATGGAACAACGTGGGACAACGTGGGACACCGTTGGACATCGTCGGACAACGTGGGACAACGTGGGACAACGTGGGACAACGTGGGACAACGTGGGACAACGTGGGACAACGTGGGACACCGTTGGACACCGTGGGACACCGTTGGACACCGTTGGACATCGTTGGACACCGTGGGACAACGTGGGACAACGTGGGACAACGTGGGACAACGTGGGACAACGTGGGACAACGTGGGACAACGTGGGACAACGTGGGACAACGTGGGACAACGTGGGACAACGTGGGACATCGTGGGACAACGTGGGACAACGTGGGACAACGTGGGACAACGTGGGACACCGTTGGACAACGTGGGACACCGTTGGACATCGTTGGACACCGTGGGACAACGTGGGACAACGTGGGACAACGTGGGACATCGTGGGACAACGTGGGACAACGTGGGACAACGTGGGACAACGTGGGACAACGTGGGACACCGTTGGACACCGTTGGACACCGTTGGACACCGTTGGACATCGTTGGACACCGTGGGACAACGTGGGACAACGTGGGACAACGTGGGAAACCATGGAACAACGTGGGACAACGTGGGACACCGTTGGACATCGTTGGACATCGTTGGACACCGTGGGACAACGTGGGACAACGTGGGAAAACGTGGGACAACGTGGGACACCGTTGGACATCGCTGGACACCGTTGGACATCGTTGGACACCGTGGGACAACGTGGGACAACGTGGGACAACGTGGGACAACGTGGGACAACGTGGGACAACGTGGGACAACGTGGGACAACGTGGGACAACGTGGGACAACGTGGGACAACGTGGGACATCGTGGGACAACGTGGGACAACGTGGGACAACGTGGGACAACGTGGGACATCGTTGGACACCGTTGGACACCGTGGGACAACGTGGGACAACGTGGGACAACGTGGGACAACGTGGGACAACGTGGGACAACGTGGGACAACATGGGACAACGTGGGACAACGTGGGACAACGTGGGACAACGTGGGACAACGTGGGACAACGTGGGACATCGTGGGACAACGTGGGACAACGTGGGACAACGTGGGACAACGTGGGACAACGTAGGACACCGTTGGACATCGTTGGACAACGTGGGACACCGTTGGACATCGTTGGACACCGTGGGACAACGTGGGACAACGTGGGACACCGTTGGACACCGTTGGACATCGTTGGACACCGTGGGACAACGTGGGACAACGTGGGACAACGTGGGAAACCATGGAACAACGTGGGACAACGTGGGACACCGTTGGACATCGTTGGACAACGTGGGACAACGTGGGACAACGTGGGACAACGTGGGACAACGTGGGACAACGTGGGACAACGTGGGACACCGTTGGACACCGTGGGACACCGTTGGACACCGTTGGACATCGTTGGACACCGTGGGACAACGTGGGACAACGTGGGACAACGTGGGAGAACGTGGGACAACGTGGGACAACGTGGGACAACGTGGGACAACGTGGGACAACGTGGGACAACGTGGGACATCGTGGGACAACGTGGGACAACGTGGGACAACGTGGGACAACGTGGGACACCGTTGGACAACGTGGGACACCGTTGGACATCGTTGGACACCGTGGGACAACGTGGGACAACGTGGGACCACGTGGGACAACGTGGGACAACGTGGGACAACGTGGGACAACGTGGGACAACGTGGGACAACGTGGGACAACGTGGGACAACGTGGGACATCGTGGGACAACGTGGGACAACGTGGGACAACGTGGGACAACGTGGGACAACGTGGGACACCGTTGGACATCGTTGGACACCGTGGGACACCGTGGGACAACGTGGGACAACGTGGGACAACGTGGGACAACGTGGGACAACGTGGGAAACCATGGAACAACGTGGGACAACGTGGGACACCGTTGGACATCGTTGGACAACGTGGGACAACGTGGGACAACGTGGGACAACGTGGGACAACGTGGGACAACGTGGGACACCGTTGGACACCGTGGGACACCGTTGGACACCGTTGGACATCGTTGGACACCGTGGGACAACGTGGGACAACGTGGGACAACGTGGGACAACGTGGGACAACGTGGGACAACGTGGGACATCGTGGGACAACGTGGGACAACGTGGGACAACGTGGGACAACGTGGGACACCGTTGGACACCGTGGGACACCGTTGGACACCGTTGGACACCGTTGGACATCGTTGGACATCGTTGGACATCGTGGGACACCGTTGGACATCGTTGGACATCGTTGGACACCGTTGGACATCGTTGGACACCGTTGGACATCGTTGGACATCGTTGGACATCGTGGGACACCGTTGGACATCGTTGGACATCGTTGGACACCGTTGGACATCGTTGGACATCGTTGGACATCGTTGGACACCGTTGGACACCGTTGGACACCGTTGGACATCGTTGGACACCGTGGGACAACGTGGGACAACGTGGGACAACGTGGGACAACGTGGGACAACGTGGGACAACGTGGGACAACGTGGGACAACGTGGGACAACGTGGGACATCGTGGGACAACGTGGGACAACGTGGGACAACGTGGGACAACGTGGGACACCGTGGGACACCGTTGGACACCGTGGGACACCGTTGGACACCGTTGGACATCGTTGGACACCGTGGGACAACGTGGGACAACGTGGGACAACGTGGGACAACGTGGGACAACGTGGGACAACGTGGGACAACGTGGGACAACGTGGGACAACGTGGGACAACGTGGGACATCGTGGGACAACGTGGGACAACGTGGGACAACGTGGGACAACGTGGGACATCGTTGGACACCGTTGGACATCGTTGGACACCGTGGGACAACGTGGGACAACGTGGGACAACGTGGGACAACGTGGGACAACGTGGGACAACGTGGGACAACGTGGGACAACGTGGGACAACGTGGGACAACGTGGGACAACGTGGGACAACGTGGGACAACGTGGGACAACGTGGGACACCGTTGGACATCGTTGGACACCGTTGGACATCGTTGGACACCGTGGGACAACGTGGGACAAAGTGGGACAACGTGGGACAACGTGGGACAACGTGGGACAACGTGGGACAACGTGGGACAACGTGGGACAACGTGGGACAACGTGGGACAACGTGGGACAACGTGGGACAACGTGGGACAACGTGGGACACCGTTGGACATCGCTGGACACCGTTGGACATCGTTGGACACCGTGGGACAACGTGGGACAACGTGGGACAACGTGGGAAACCATGGAACAACGTGGGACAACGTGGGACACCGTTGGACATCGTTGGACATCGTTGGACACCGTGCGACAACGTGGGACAACGTGGGAAAACGTGGGACAACGTGGGACACCGTTGGACATCGCTGGACACCGTTGGACATCGTTGGACACCGTGGGACAACGTGGGACAACGTGGGACAACGTGGGACAACGTGGGACAACGTGGGACAACGTGGGACAACGTGGGACAACGTGGGACAACGTGGGACAACGTGGGACATCGTGGGACAACGTGGGACAACGTGGGACAACGTGGGACAACGTGGGACATCGTTGGACACCGTTGGACACCGTGGGACAACGTGGGACAACGTGGGACAACGTGGGACAACGTGGGACAACGTGGGACAACGTGGGACAACGTGGGACAACGTGGGACAACGTGGGACAACGTGGGACAACGTGGGACAACGTGGGACAACGTGGGACATCGTGGGACAACGTGGGACAACGTGGAACAACGTGGGACAACGTGGGACAACGTGGGACACCGTTGGACATCGTTGGACACCGTGGGACAACGTGGGACAACGTGGGACAACGTGGGACACCGTTGGACACCGTTGGACACCGTTGGACACCGTTGGACACCGTTGGACATCGTTGGACACCGTGGGACAACGTGGGACAACGTGGGACAACGTGGGAAACCATGGAACAACGTGGGACAACGTGGGACACCGTTGGACATCGTCGGACAACGTGGGACAACGTGGGACAACGTGGGACAACGTGGGACAACGTGGGACAACGTGGGACAACGTGGGACACCGTTGGACACCGTGGGACACCGTTGGACACCGTTGGACATCGTTGGACACCGTGGGACAACGTGGGACAACGTGGGACAACGTGGGACAACGTGGGACAACGTGGGACAACGTGGGACAACGTGGGACAACGTGGGACAACGTGGGACAACGTGGGACAACGTGGGACATCGTGGGACAACGTGGGACAACGTGGGACAACGTGGGACAACGTGGGACACCGTTGGACAACGTGGGACACCGTTGGACATCGTTGGACACCGTGGGACAACGTGGGACAACGTGGGACAACGTGGGACATCGTGGGACAACGTGGGACAACGTGGGACAACGTGGGACAACGTGGGACACCGTTGGACACCGTGGGACACCGTTGGACACCGTTGGACATCGTTGGACACCGTGGGACAACGTGGGACAACGTGGGACAACGTGGGAGAACGTGGGACAACGTGGGACAACGTGGGACAACGTGGGACAACGTGGGACAACGTGGGACAACGTGGGACATCGTGGGACAACGTGGGACAACGTGGGACAACGTGGGACAACGTGGGACACCGTTGGACAACGTGGGACACCGTTGGACATCGTTGGACACCGTGGGACAACGTGGGACAACGTGGGACCACGTGGGACAACGTGGGACAACGTGGGACAACGTGGGACAACGTGGGACAACGTGGGACAACGTGGGACAACGTGGGACAACGTGGGACATCGTGGGACAACGTGGGACAACGTGGGACAACGTGGGACAACGTGGGACAACGTGGGACACCGTTGGACATCGTTGGACACCGTGGGACACCGTGGGACAACGTGGGACAACGTGGGACAACGTGGGACAACGTGGGACAACGTGGGAAACCATGGAACAACGTGGGACAACGTGGGACACCGTTGGACATCGTTGGACAACGTGGGACAACGTGGGACAACGTGGGACAACGTGGGACAACGTGGGACACCGTTGGACACCGTGGGACACCGTTGGACACCGTTGGACATCGTTGGACACCGTGGGACAACGTGGGACAACGTGGGACAACGTGGGACAACGTGGGACATCGTGGGACAACGTGGGACATCGTGGGACACCGTTGGACATCGTTGGACATCGTTGGACACCGTTGGACACCGTTGGACAACGTGGGACATCGTGGGACAACGTGGGACAACGTGGGACAACGTGGGACAACGTGGGACACCGTTGGACACCGTGGGACACCGTTGGACACCGTTGGACACCGTTGGACATCGTTGGACATCGTTGGACATCGTGGGACACCGTTGGACATCGTTGGACATCGTTGGACACCGTTGGACATCGTTGGACACCGTTGGACATCGTTGGACATCGTTGGACATCGTGGGACACCGTTGGACATCGTTGGACATCGTTGGACACCGTTGGACATCGTTGGACATCGTTGGACATCGTTGGACACCGTTGGACACCGTTGGACACCGTTGGACATCGTTGGACACCGTGGGACAACGTGGGACAACGTGGGACAACGTGGGACAACGTGGGACAACGTGGGACAACGTGGGACATCGTGGGACAACGTGGGACAACGTGGGACAACGTGGGACAACGTGGGACAACGTGGGACACCGTTGGACACCGTGGGACACCGTTGGACACCGTTGGACATCGTTGGACACCGTGGGACAACGTGGGACAACGTGGGACAACGTGGGACAACGTGGGACAACGTGGGACAACGTGGGACAACGTGGGACAACGTGGGACAACGTGGGACAACGTGGGACATCGTGGGACAACGTGGGACAACGTGGGACAACGTGGGACAACGTGGGACATCGTTGGGCACCGTTGGACATCGTTGGACACCGTGGGACAACGTGGGACAACGTGGGACAACGTGGGACAACGTGGGACAACGTGGGACAACGTGGGACAACGTGGGACAACGTGGGACAACGTGGGACAACGTGGGACAACGTGGGACAACGTGGGACAACGTGGGACAACGTGGGACACCGTTGGACATCGCTGGACACCGTTGGACATCGTTGGACACCGTGGGACAACGTGGGACAAAGTGGGACAACGTGGGACAACGTGGGACAACGTGGGACAACGTGGGACAACGTGGGACAACGTGGGACAACGTGGGACAACGTGGGACAACGTGGGACAACGTGGGACAACGTGGGACATCGTGGGACAACGTGGGACAACGTGGGACAACGTGGGACAACGTTGGACATCGTTGGACACCGTTGGACACCGTGGGACAACGTGGGACAACGTGGGACAACGTGGGACAACGTGGGACAACGTGGGACAACGTGGGACAACGTGGGACAACGTGGGACAACGTGGGACAACGTGGGACAACGTGGGACAACGTGGGACAACGTGGGACAACGTGGGACATCGTGGGACAACGTGGGACAACGTGGGACAACGTGGGACAACGTGGGACAACGTGGGACACCGTTGGACATCGTTGGACACCGTGGGACAACGTGGGACAACGTGGGACAACGTGGGAAACCATGGAACAACGTGGGACAACGTGGGACACCGTTGGACATCGTTGGACAACGTGGGACAACGTGGGACAACGTGGGACAACGTGGGACAACGTGGGACAACGTGGGACAACGTGGGACACCGTTGGACACCGTGGGACACCGTTGGACACCGTTGGACAACGTGGGACAACGTGGGACACCGTTGGACATCGCTGGACACCGTTGGACATCGTTGGACACCGTGGGACAACGTGGGACAAAGTGGGACAACGTGGGACAACGTGGGACAACGTGGGACAACGTGGGACAACGTGGGACAACGTGGGACAACGTGGGACAACGTGGGACAACGTGGGACAACGTGGGACAACGTGGGACATCGTGGGACAACGTGGGACAACGTGGGACAACGTGGGACAACGTTGGACATCGTTGGACACCGTTGGACACCGTGGGACAACGTGGGACAACGTGGGACAACGTGGGACAACGTGGGACAACGTGGGACAACGTGGGACAACGTGGGACAACGTGGGACAACGTGGGACAACGTGGGACAACGTGGGACAACGTGGGACAACGTGGGACAACGTGGGACATCGTGGGACAACGTGGGACAACGTGGGACAACGTGGGACAACGTGGGACAACGTGGGACACCGTTGGACATCGTTGGACACCGTGGGACAACGTGGGACAACGTGGGACAACGTGGGAAACCATGGAACAACGTGGGACAACGTGGGACACCGTTGGACATCGTTGGACAACGTGGGACAACGTGGGACAACGTGGGACAACGTGGGACAACGTGGGACAACGTGGGACAACGTGGGACACCGTTGGACACCGTGGGACACCGTTGGACACCGTTGGACATCGTTGGACACCGTGGGACAACGTGGGACAACGTGGGACAACGTGGGACAACGTGGGACAACGTGGGACAACGTGGGACAACGTGGGACAACGTGGGACAACGTGGGACAACGTGGGACAACGTGGGACATCGTGGGACAACGTGGGACAACGTGGGACAACGTGGGACAACGTGGGACATCGTGGGACAACGTGGGACAACGTGGGACAACGTGGGACAACGTGGGACACCGTTGGACAACGTGGGACACCGTTGGACAACGTTGGACACCGTGGGACAACGTGGGACAACGTGGGACCACGTGGGACAACGTGGGACAACGTGGGACAACGTGGGACAACGTTGGACAACGTGGGACAACGTGGGACAACGTGGGACAACGTGGGACAACGTGGGACAACGTGGGACACCGTTGGACATCGTTGGACACCGTGGGACACCGTGGGACAACGTGGGACAACGTGGGACAACGTGGGACAACGTGGGACAACGTGGGAAACCATGGAACAACGTGGGACAACGTGGGACACCGTTGGACATCGTTGGACAACGTGGGACAACGTGGGACAACGTGGGACAACGTGGGACAACGTGGGACAACGTGGGACACCGTTGGACACCGTGGGACACCGTTGGACACCGTTGGACATCGTTGGACACCGTGGGACAACGTGGGACAACGTGGGACAACGTGGGACAACGTGGGACAACGTGGGACAACGTGGGACAACGTGGGACAACGTGGGACAACGTGGGACAACGTGGGACAACGTGGGACATCGTTGGACATCGTTGGACACCGTTGGACACCGTTGGACACCGTTGGACATCGTTGGACACCGTGGGACAACGTGGGACAACGTGGGACAACGTGGGACAACGTGGGACAACGTGGGACAACGTGGGACATCGTGGGACAACGTGGGACAACGTGGGACAACGTGGGACAACGTGGGACAACGTGGGACACCGTTGGACACCGTGGGACACCGTTGGACACCGTTGGACATCGTTGGACACCGTGGGACAACGTGGGACAACGTGGGACAACGTGGGACAACGTGGGACAACGTGGGACAACGTGGGACAACGTGGGACAACGTGGGACAACGTGGGACAACGTGGGACATCGTGGGACAACGTGGGACAACGTGGGACAACGTGGGACAACGTGGGACATCGTTGGACACCGTTGGACATCGTTGGACACCGTGGGACAACGTGGGACAACGTGGGACAACGTGGGACAACGTGGGACAACGTGGGACAACGTGGGACAACGTGGGACAACGTGGGACAACGTGGGACAACGTGGGACAACGTGGGACAACGTGGGACAACGTGGGACAACGTGGGACACCGTTGGACATCGCTGGACACCGTTGGACATCGTTGGACACCGTGGGACAACGTGGGACAAAGTGGGACAACGTGGGACAACGTGGGACAACGTGGGACAACGTGGGACAACGTGGGACAACGTGGGACAACGTGGGACAACGTGGGACAACGTGGGACAACGTGGGACACCGTTGGACATCGCTGGACACCGTTGGACATCGTTGGACACCGTGGGACAACGTGGGACAAAGTGGGACAACGTGGGACAACGTGGGACAACGTGGGACAACGTGGGACAACGTGGGACAACGTGGGACAACGTGGGACAACGTGGGACAACGTGGGACAGCGTGGGACAACGTGGGACATCGTGGGACACCGTGGGACAACGTGGGACAACGTGGGACAACGTTGGACATCGTTGGACACCGTTGGACACCGTGGGACAACGTGGGACAACGTGGGACAACGTGGGACAACGTGGGACAACGTGGGACAACGTGGGACAACGTGGGACAACGTGGGACAACGTGGGACAACGTGGGACAACGTGGGACAACGTGGGACAACGTGGGACAACGTGGGACATCGTGGGACAACGTGGGACAACGTGGGACAACGTGGGACAACGTGGGACAACGTGGGACACCGTTGGACATCGTTGGACACCGTGGGACAACGTGGGACAACGTGGGACAACGTGGGAAACCATGGAACAACGTGGGACAACGTGGGACACCGTTGGACATCGTTGGACAACGTGGGACAACGTGGGACAACGTGGGACAACGTGGGACAACGTGGGACAACGTGGGACAACGTGGGACACCGTTGGACACCGTGGGACACCGTTGGACACCGTTGGACATCGTTGGACACCGTGGGACAACGTGGGACAACGTGGGACAACGTGGGACAACGTGGGACAACGTGGGACAACGTGGGACAACGTGGGACAACGTGGGACAACGTGGGACAACGTGGGACAACGTGGGACAACGTGGGACAACGTGGGACAACGTGGGACAACGTGGGACAACGTGGGACATCGTGGGACAACGTGGGACAACGTGGGACAACGTGGGACAACGTGGGACACCGTTGGACAACGTGGGACACCGTTGGACAACGTTGGACACCGTGGGACAACGTGGGACAACGTGGGACCACGTGGGACAACGTGGGACAACGTGGGACAACGTGGGACAACGTTGGACAACGTGGGACAACGTGGGACAACGTGGGACAACGTGGGACAACGTGGGACAACGTGGGACACCGTTGGACATCGTTGGACACCGTGGGACACCGTGGGACAACGTGGGACAACGTGGGACAACGTGGGACAACGTGGGACAACGTGGGAAACCATGGAACAACGTGGGACAACGTGGGACACCGTTGGACATCGTTGGACAACGTGGGACAACGTGGGACAACGTGGGACAACGTGGGACAACGTGGGACAACGTGGGACACCGTTGGACACCGTGGGACACCGTTGGACACCGTTGGACATCGTTGGACACCGTGGGACAACGTGGGACAACGTGGGACAACGTGGGACAACGTGGGACAACGTGGGACAACGTGGGACAACGTGGGACAACGTGGGACAACGTGGGACAACGTGGGACAACGTGGGACATCGTTGGACATCGTTGGACACCGTTGGACACCGTTGGACACCGTTGGACATCGTTGGACACCGTGGGACAACGTGGGACAACGTGGGACAACGTGGGACAACGTGGGACAACGTGGGACAACGTGGGACATCGTGGGACAACGTGGGACAACGTGGGACAACGTGGGACAACGTGGGACAACGTGGGACACCGTTGGACACCGTGGGACACCGTTGGACACCGTTGGACATCGTTGGACACCGTGGGACAACGTGGGACAACGTGGGACAACGTGGGACAACGTGGGACAACGTGGGACAACGTGGGACAACGTGGGACAACGTGGGACAACGTGGGACAACGTGGGACATCGTGGGACAACGTGGGACAACGTGGGACAACGTGGGACAACGTGGGACATCGTTGGACACCGTTGGACATCGTTGGACACCGTGGGACAACGTGGGACAACGTGGGACAACGTGGGACAACGTGGGACAACGTGGGACAACGTGGGACAACGTGGGACAACGTGGGACAACGTGGGACAACGTGGGACAACGTGGGACAACGTGGGACAACGTGGGACAACGTGGGACACCGTTGGACATCGCTGGACACCGTTGGACATCGTTGGACACCGTGGGACAACGTGGGACAAAGTGGGACAACGTGGGACAACGTGGGACAACGTGGGACAACGTGGGACAACGTGGGACAACGTGGGACAACGTGGGACAACGTGGGACAACGTGGGACAACGTGGGACAACGTGGGACATCGTGGGACAACGTGGGACAACGTGGGACAACGTGGGACAACGTTGGACATCGTTGGACACCGTTGGACACCGTGGGACAACGTGGGACAACGTGGGACAACGTGGGACAACGTGGGACAACGTGGGACAACGTGGGACAACGTGGGACAACGTGGGACAACGTGGGACAACGTGGGACAACGTGGGACAACGTGGGACAACGTGGGACAACGTGGGACATCGTGGGACAACGTGGGACAACGTGGGACAACGTGGGACAACGTGGGACAACGTGGGACACCGTTGGACATCGTTGGACACCGTGGGACAACGTGGGACAACGTGGGACAACGTGGGAAACCATGGAACAACGTGGGACAACGTGGGACACCGTTGGACATCGTTGGACAACGTGGGACAACGTGGGACAACGTGGGACAACGTGGGACAACGTGGGACAACGTGGGACAACGTGGGACACCGTTGGACACCGTGGGACACCGTTGGACACCGTTGGACATCGTTGGACACCGTGGGACAACGTGGGACAACGTGGGACAACGTGGGACAACGTGGGACAACGTGGGACAACGTGGGACAACGTGGGACAACGTGGGACAACGTGGGACAACGTGGGACAACGTGGGACACCGTGGGACAACGTGGGACAACGTGGGACAACGTGGGACAACGTGGGACATCGTGGGACAACGTGGGACAACGTGGGACAACGTGGGACAACGTGGGACACCGTTGGACAACGTGGGACACCGTTGGACAACGTTGGACACCGTGGGACAACGTGGGACAACGTGGGACCACGTGGGACAACGTGGGACAACGTGGGACAACGTGGGACAACGTTGGACAACGTGGGACAACGTGGGACAACGTGGGACAACGTGGGACAACGTGGGACAACGTGGGACACCGTTGGACATCGTTGGACACCGTGGGACACCGTGGGACAACGTGGGACAACGTGGGACAACGTGGGACAACGTGGGACAACGTGGGAAACCATGGAACAACGTGGGACAACGTGGGACACCGTTGGACATCGTTGGACAACGTGGGACAACGTGGGACAACGTGGGACAACGTGGGACAACGTGGGACAACGTGGGACACCGTTGGACACCGTGGGACACCGTTGGACACCGTTGGACATCGTTGGACACCGTGGGACAACGTGGGACAACGTGGGACAACGTGGGACAACGTGGGACAACGTGGGACAACGTGGGACAACGTGGGACAACGTGGGACAACGTGGGACAACGTGGGACAACGTGGGACAACGTGGGACAACGTGGGACAACGTGGGACACCGTTGGACAACGTGGGACACCGTTGGACATCGTTGGACACCGTGGGACAACGTGGGACAACGTGGGACAACGTGGGACAACGTGGGACAACGTGGGACACCGTTGGACATCGTTGGACATCGTTGGACATCGTTGGACATCGTGGGACACCGTTGGACATCGTTGGACATCGTTGGACACCGTTGGACATCGTTGGACATCGTTGGACATCGTTGGACACCGTTGGACACCGTTGGACACCGTTGGACATCGTTGGACACCGTGGGACAACGTGGGACAACGTGGGACAACGTGGGACAACGTGGGACAACGTGGGACAACGTGGGACATCGTGGGACAACGTGGGACAACGTGGGACAACGTGGGACAACGTGGGACAACGTGGGACACCGTTGGACACCGTGGGACACCGTTGGACACCGTTGGACATCGTTGGACACCGTGGGACAACGTGGGACAACGTGGGACAACGTGGGACACCGTTGGACATCGTTGGACACCGTGGGACAACGTGGGACAACGTGGGACAACGTGGGAGAACGTGGGACAACGTGGGACAACGTGGGACAACGTGGGACAACGTGGGACAACGTGGGACAACGTGGGACATCGTGGGACAACGTGGGACAACGTGGGACAACGTGGGACAACGTGGGACACCGTTGGACAACGTGGGACACCGTTGGACATCGTTGGACACCGCGGGACAACGTGGGACAACGTGGGACAACGTGGGACAACGTGGGACAACGTGGGACAACGTGGGACAACGTGGGACAACGTGGGACAACGTGGGACAACGTGGGACATCGTGGGACAACGTGGGACAACGTGGGACAACGTGGGACAACGTGGGACAACGTGGGACACCGTTGGACATCGTTGGACACCGTGGGACACCGTGGGACAACGTGGGACAACGTGGGACAACGTGGGACAACGTGGGACAACGTGGGAAACCATGGAACAACGTGGGACAACGTGGGACACCGTTGGACATCGTTGGACAACGTGGGACAACGTGGGACAACGTGGGACAACGTGGGACAACGTGGGACACCGTTGGACACCGTGGGACACCGTTGGACACCGTTGGACATCGTTGGACACCGTGGGACAACGTGGGACAACGTGGGACAACGTGGGACAACGTGGGACAACGTGGGACAACGTGGGACAACGTGGGACAACGTGGGACAACGTGGGACAACGTGGGACAACGTGGGACAACGTGGGACACCGTTGGACAACGTGGGACACCGTTGGACATCGTTGGACACCGTGGGACAACGTGGGACAACGTGGGACAACGTGGGACAACGTGGGACAACGTGGGACACCGTTGGACATCGTTGGACATCGTTGGACATCGTGGGACACCGTTGGACATCGTTGGACATCGTTGGACACCGTTGGACACCGTTGGACAACGTGGGACATCGTGGGACAACGTGGGACAACGTGGGACAACGTGGGACAACGTGGGACACCGTTGGACACCGTGGGACACCGTTGGACACCGTTGGACACCGTTGGACATCGTTGGACATCGTTGGACATCGTGGGACACCGTTGGACATCGTTGGACATCGTTGGACACCGTTGGACATCGTTGGACACCGTTGGACATCGTTGGACATCGTTGGACATCGTGGGACACCGTTGGACATCGTTGGACATCGTTGGACACCGTTGGACATCGTTGGACATCGTTGGACATCGTTGGACACCGTTGGACACCGTTGGACACCGTTGGACACCGTTGGACATCGTTGGACACCGTGGGACAACGTGGGACAACGTGGGACAACGTGGGACAACGTGGGACAACGTGGGACAACGTGGGACAACGTGGGACAACGTGGGACAACGTGGGACAACGTGGGACATCGTGGGACAACGTGGGACAACGTGGGACAACGTGGGACAACGTGGGACATCGTTGGACACCGTTGGACATCGTTGGACACCGTGGGACAACGTGGGAAACGTGGGACAACGTGGGACAACGTGGGACAACGTGGGACAACGTGGGACAACGTGGGACAACGTGGGACAACGTGGGACAACGTGGGACAACGTGGGACAACGTGGGACATCGTGGGACAACGTGGGACAACGTGGGACAACGTGGGACATCGTGGGACAACGTGGGACAACGTGGGACAACGTGGGACAACGTGGGACAACGTGGGACAACGTGGGACAACGTGGGACAACGTGGGACAACGTGGGACAACGTGGGACAACGTGGGACACCGTTGGACACCGTGGGACACCGTGGGACACCGTTGGACATCGTTGGACACCGTGGGACAACGTGGGACAACGTGGGACAACGTGGGACACCGTTGGACACCGTTGCACACCGTTGGACACCGTTGCACACCGTTGGACACCGTTGGACATCGTTGGACACCGTGGGACAACGTGGGACAACGTGGGACAACGTGGGACAACGTGGGACAACGTGGGACAACGTGGGACAACGTGGGACAACGTTGGACATCGTTGGACACCGTTGGACACCGTGGGACAACGTGGGACAACGTGGGACAACGTGGGACAACGTGGGACAACGTGGGACAACGTGGGACAACGTGGGACAACGTGGGACAACGTGGGACAACGTGGGACAACGTGGGACAACGTGGGACAACGTGGGACAACGTGGGACATCGTGGGACAACGTGGGACAACGTGGGACAACGTGGGACAACGTGGGACAACGTGGGACACCGTTGGACATCGTTGGACACCGTGGGACAACGTGGGACAACGTGGGACAACGTGGGACACCGTTGGACACCGTTGGACACCGTTGGACACCGTTGGACATCGTTGGACACCGTGGGACAACGTGGGACAACGTGGGACAACGTGGGAAACCATGGAACAACGTGGGACAACGTGGGACACCGTTGGACATCGTTGGACAACGTGGGACAACGTGGGACAACGTGGGACAACGTGGGACAACGTGGGACAACGTGGGACAACGTGGGACACCGTTGGACACCGTGGGGCACCGTTGGACACCGTTGGACATCGTTGGACACCGTGGGACAACGTGGGACAACGTGGGACAACGTGGGACAACATGGGACAACGTGGGACAACGTGGGACAACGTGGGACAACGTGGGACAACGTGGGACAACGTGGGACACCGTGGGACACCGTTGGACATCGTTGGACACCGTGGGACAACGTGGGACAACGTGGGACCACGTGGGACAACGTGGGACAACGTGGGACAACGTGGGACAACGTGGGACAACGTGGGACAACGTGGGACAACGTGGGACAACGTGGGACAACGTGGGACAACGTGGGACACCGTTGGACATCGTTGGACACCGTGGGACACCGTGGGACAACGTGGGACAACGTGGGACAACGTGGGACAACGTGGGACAACGTGGGAAACCATGGAACAACGTGGGACAACGTGGGACACCGTGGGACATCGTTGGACAACGTGGGACAACGTGGGACAACGTGGGACAACGTGGGACAACGTGGGACAACGTGGGAAACCATGGAACAACGTGGGACAACGTGGGACACCGTTGGACATCGTTGGACAACGTGGGACAACGTGGGACAACGTGGGACAACGTGGGACAACGTGGGACAACGTGGGACACCGTTGGACACCGTGGGACACCGTTGGACACCGTTGGACATCGTTGGACACCGTGGGACAACGTGGGACAACGTGGGACAACGTGGGACAACGTGGGACAACGTGGGACAACGTGGGACAACGTGGGACAACGTGGGACAACGTGGGACAACGTGGGACAACGTGGGACAACGTGGGACAACGTGGGACAACGTGGGACACCGTTGTCCCACGTGGGACACCGTTGGACATCGTTGGACACCGTGGGACAACGTGGGACAACGTGGGACAACGTGGGACAACGTGGGACAACGTGGGACAACGTGGGACAACGTGGGACACCGTTGGACATCGTTGGACATCGTTGGACATCGTTGGACATCGTGGGACAACGTTGGACATCGTTGGACATCGTTGGACAACGGTGGACATCGTTGGACATCGTTGGACATCGTTGGACACCGTTGGACACCGTTGGACACCGTTGGACATCGTTGGACACCGTGGGACAACGTGGGACAACGTGGGACAACGTGGGAC
Source organism: Bombus terrestris (assembly GCF_910591885.1). Lineage (NCBI taxonomy): Eukaryota > Metazoa > Arthropoda > Insecta > Hymenoptera > Apidae > Bombus > Bombus terrestris. The sequence continues at coordinate 84,534 of NW_025963618.1, read as the reverse complement.
AACGTGGGACAACGTGGGACAACGTGGGACATCGTGGGACAACGTGGGACAACGTGGGACAACGTGGGACAACGTGGGACAACGTGGGACACCGTTGGACACCGTGGGACACCGTTGGACACCGTTGGACATCGTTGGACACCGTGGGACAACGTGGGACAACGTGGGACAACGTGGGACAACGTGGGACAACGTGGGACAACGTGGGACATCGTGGGACAACTTGGGACAACGTGGGACAACGTGGGACAACGTGGGACAACGTGGGACACCGTTGGACATCGTTGGACACCGTGGGACAACGTGGGACAACGTGGGACAACGTGGGACACCGTTGGACACCGTTGGACACCGTTGGACACCGTTGGACATCGTTGGACACCGTGGGACAACGTGGGACAACGTGGGACAACGTGGGAAACCATGGAACAACGTGGGACAACGTGGGACACCGTTGGACATCGTTGGACAACGTGGGACAACGTGGGACAACGTGGGACAACGTGGGACAACGTGGGACAACGTGGGACACCGTGGGACAACGTGGGACAACGTGGGACATCGTGGGACAACGTGGGACAACGTGGGACAACGTGGGACATCGTGGGACACCGTGGGACAACGTGGGACAACGTGGGACAACGTGGGACAACGTCGGACAACGTGGGACAACGTGGGACATCGTGGGACAACGTGGGACAACGTGGGACAACGTGGGACAACGTGGGACAACGTGGGACAACGTGGGACAACGTGGGACAACGTGGGACAACGTGGGACACCGTGGGACAACGTGGGACAACGTGGGACATCGTGGGACAACGTGGGACAACGTGGGACAACGTGGGACATCGTGGGACACCGTGGGACCACGTGGGACAACGTGGGACAACGTGGGACAACGTGGGACAACGTGGGACAACGTGGGACAACGTGGGACAACGTGGGACAACGTGGGACAACGTGGGACAACGTGGGACACCGTTGGACATCGTTGGACACCGTGGGACACCGTGGGACAACGTGGGACAACGTGGGACAACGTGGGACAACGTGGGACAACGTGGGAAACCATGGAACAACGTGGGACAACGTGGGACACCGTTGGACATCGTTGGACAACGTGGGACAACGTGGGACAACGTGGGACAACGTGGGACAACGTGGGACAACGTGGGAAACCATGGAACAACGTGGGACAACGTGGGACACCGTTGGACATCGTTGGACAACGTGGGACAACGTGGGACAACGTGGGACAACGTGGGACAACGTGGGACAACGTGGGACACCGTTGGACACCGTGGGACACCGTTGGACACCGTTGGACATCGTTGGACACCGTGGGACAACGTGGGACAACGTGGGACAACGTGGGACAACGTGGGACAACGTGGGACAACGTGGGACAACGTGGGACAACGTGGGACAACGTGGGACAACGTGGGACAACGTGGGACAACGTGGGACAACGTGGGACAACGTGGGACACCGTTGTACAACGTGGGACACCGTTGGACATCGTTGGACACCGTGGGACAACGTGGGACAACGTGGGACAACGTGGGACAACGTGGGACAACGTGGGACAACGTGGGACAACGTGGGACACCGTTGGACATCGTTGGACATCGTTGGACATCGTTGGACATCGTGGGACACCGTTGGACATCGTTGGACATCGTTGGACAACGGTGGACATCGTTGGACATCGTTGGACATCGTTGGACACCGTTGGACACCGTTGGACACCGTTGGACATCGTTGGACACCGTGGGACAACGTGGGACAACGTGGGACAACGTGGGACAACGTGGGACAACGTGGGACAACGTGGGACATCGTGGGACAACGTGGGACAACGTGGGACAACGTGGGACAACGTGGGACAACGTGGGACACCGTTGGACACCGTGGGACACCGTTGGACACCGTTGGACATCGTTGGACACCGTGGGACAACGTGGGACAACGTGGGACAACGTGGGACAACGTGGGACAACGTGGGACAACGTGGGACATCGTGGGACAACTTGGGACAACGTGGGACAACGTGGGACAACGTGGGACAACGTGGGACACCGTTGGACATCGTTGGACACCGTGGGACAACGTGGGACAACGTGGGACAACGTGGGACACCGTTGGACACCGTTGGACACCGTTGGACACCGTTGGACATCGTTGGACACCGTGGGACAACGTGGGACAACGTGGGACAACGTGGGAAACCATGGAACAACGTGGGACAACGTGGGACACCGTTGGACATCGTTGGACAACGTGGGACAACGTGGGACAACGTGGGACAACGTGGGACAACGTGGGACAACGTGGGACACCGTGGGACAACGTGGGACAACGTGGGACATCGTGGGACAACGTGGGACAACGTGGGACAACGTGGGACATCGTGGGACACCGTGGGACAACGTGGGACAACGTGGGACAACGTGGGACAACGTCGGACAACGTGGGACAACGTGGGACATCGTGGGACAACGTGGGACAACGTGGGACAACGTGGGACAACGTGGGACAACGTGGGACAACGTGGGACAACGTGGGACAACGTGGGACAACGTGGGACACCGTGGGACAACGTGGGACAACGTGGGACATCGTGGGACAACGTGGGACAACGTGGGACAACGTGGGACATCGTGGGACACCGTGGGACAACGTGGGACAACGTGGGACAACGTGGGACAACGTCGGACAACGTGGGACAACGTGGGACATCGTGGGACAACGTGGGACACCGTTGGACACCGTGGGACAACGTGGGACAACGTGGGACAACGTGGGACACCGTTGGACACCGTTGGACACCGTTGGACACCGTTGGACATCGTTGGACACCGTGGGACAACGTGGGACAACGTGGGACAACGTGGGAAACCATGGAACAACGTGGGACAACGTGGGACACCGTGGGACAACGTGGGACAACGTGGGACATCGTGGGACAACGTGGGACAACGTGGGACAACGTGGGACAACGTGGGACATCGTGGGACAACGTGGGACAACGTGGGACAACGTGGGACATCGTGGGACACCGTGGGACAACGTGGGACAACGTGGGACAACGTGGGACAACGTGGGACAACGTGGGACAACGTGGGACACCGTTGGACACCGTGGGACACCGTTGGACACCGTTGGACATCGTTGGACACCGTGGGACAACGTGGGACAACGTGGGACAACGTGGGACAACGTGGGACATCGTGGACAACGTGGGACAACGTGGGACAACGTGGGACAACGTGGGACATCGTGGGACAACGTGGGACAACGTGGGACAACGTGGGACATCGTGGGACAACGTGGGACAACGTGGGACAACGTGGGACAACGTGGGACCACGTGGGACAACGTGGGACAACGTGGGACAACGTGGGACAACGTGGGACAACGTGGGACATCGTGGGACAACGTGGGACAACGTGGGACAACGTGGGACAACGTGGGACACCGTTGGACAACGTGGGACACCGTTGGACATCGTTGGACACCGTGGGACAACGTGGGACAACGTGGGACCACGTGGGACAACGTGGGACAACGTGGGACAACGTGGGACAACGTGGGACAACGTGGGACAACGTGGGACAACGTGGGACAACGTGGGACAACGTGGGACAACGTGGGACAACGTGGGACAACGTGGGACAACGTGGGACAACGTGGGACAACGTGGGACAACGTGGGACACCGTTGGACAACGTGGGACAACGTGGGACAACGTGGGACAACGTGGGACAACGTGGGACAACGTGGGACACCGTTGGACAACGTGGGACACCGTTGGACATCGTTGGACACCGTGGGACAACGTGGGACAACGTGGGTCAACGTGGGACAACGTGGGACAACGTGGGACACCGTTGGACATCGTTGGACATCGTTGGACATCGTGGGACACCGTTGGACATCGTTGGACATCGTTGGACACCGTTGGACACCGTTGGACAACGTGGGACATCGTGGGACAACGTGGGACAACGTGGGACAACGTGGGACAACGTGGGACACCGTTGGACACCGTGGGACACCGTTGGACACCGTTGGACACCGTTGGACATCGTTGGACATCGTTGGACATCGTGGGACACCGTTGGACATCGTTGGACATCGTTGGACACCGTTGGACATCGTTGGACACCGTTGGACATCGTTGGACATCGTTGGACATCGTGGGACACCGTTGGACATCGTTGAACATCGTTGGACACCGTTGGACATCGTTGGACATCGTTGGACATCGTTGGACACCGTTGGACACCGTTGGACACCGTTGGACATCGTTGGACACCGTGGGACAACGTGGGACAACGTGGGACAACGTGGGACAACGTGGGACAACGTGGGACAACGTGGGACATCGTGGGACAACGTGGGACAACGTGGGACAACGTGGGACACCGTTGGACACCGTTGGACACCGTTGGACACCGTTGGACATCGTTGGACACCGTGGGACAACGTGGGACAACGTGGGACAACGTGGGAAACCATGGAACAACGTGGGACAACGTGGGACACCGTTGGACATCGTTGGACAACGTGGGACAACGTGGGACAACGTGGGACAACGTGGGACAACGTGGGACAACGTGGGACAACGTGGGACACCGTTGGACACCGTTGGACATCGTTGGACACCGTGGGACAACGTGGGACAACGTGGGACAACGTGGGAAACCATGGAACAACGTGGGACAACGTGGGACACCGTTGGACATCGTTGGACATCGTTGGACACCGTGGGACAACGTGGGACAACGTGGGAAAACGTGGGACAACGTGGGGCACCGTTGGACATCGCTGGACACCGTTGGACATCGTTGGACACCGTGGGACAACGTGGGACAACGTGGGACAACGTGGGACAACGTGGGACAACGTGGGACAACGTGGGACAACGTGGGAAACCATGGAACAACGTGGGACAACGTGGGACACCGTTGGACATCGTTGGACATCGTTGGACACCGTGGGACAACGTGGGACAACGTGGGACAACGTGGGAAACCATGGAACAACGTGGGACACCGTTGGACATCGTTGGACATCGTTGGACACCGTGGGACAACGTGGGACAACGTGGGAAAACGTGGGACAACGTGGGACACCGTTGGACATCGCTGGACACCGTTGGACATCGTTGGACACCGTGGGACAACGTGGGACAACGTGGGACAACGTGGGACACCGTTGGACATCGTTGGACATCGTTGGACATCGTTGGACACCGTGGGACAACGTGGGACAACGTGGGAAACCATGGAACAACGTGGGACAACGTGGGAAACCATGGAACAACGTGGGACAACGTGGGACACCGTTGGACATCGTTGGACAACGTGGGACAACGTGGGACAACGTGGGACAACGTGGGACAACGTGGGACAACGTGGGACAACGTGGGACACCGTTGGACACCGTTGGACATCGTTGGACACCGTGGGACAACGTGGGACAACGTGGGACAACGTGGGAAACCATGGAACAACGTGGGACAACGTGGGACACCGTTGGACATCGTTGGACATCGTTGGACACCGTGGGACAACGTGGGACAACGTGGGAAAACGTGGGACAACGTGGGACACCGTTGGACATCGCTGGACACCGTTGGACATCGTTGGACACCGTGGGACAACGTGGGACAACGTGGGACAACGTGGGACAACGTGGGACAACGTGGGACAACGTGGGACAACGTGGGACAACGTGGGAAAACGTGGGACACCGTTGGACATCGCTGGACACCGTTGGACATCGTTGGACACCGTGGGACAACGTGGGACAACGTGGGACATCGTGGGACAACGTGGGACAACGTGGGACAACGTGGGACATCGTGGGACACCGAGGGACAACGTGGGACAACGTGGGACAACGTGGGACAACGTCGGACAACGTGGGACAACGTGGGACAACGTGGGACAACGTGGGACAACGTGGGACAACGTGGGACAACGTGGGACAACGTGGGACACCGTTGGACACCGTGGGACACCGTTGGACACCGTTGGACATCGTTGGACACCGTGGGACAACGTGGGACAACGTGGGACAACGTGGGACAACGTGGGACATCGTGGGACAACGTGGGACAACGTGGGACAACGTGGGACAACGTGGGACAACGTGGGACAACGTGGGACAACGTGGGACAACGTGGGACATCGTGGGACAACGTGGGACAACGTGGGACAACGTGGGACAACGTGGGACAACGTGGGACACCGTTGGACACCGTTGGACATCGTTGGACACCGTGGGACAACGTGGGACAACGTGGGACAACGTGGGAAACCATGGAACAACGTGGGACAACGTGGGACACCGTTGGACAGCGTTGGACATCGTTGGACACCGTGGGACAACGTGGGACAACGTGGGAAAACGTGGGACAACGTGGGACACCGTTGGACATCGCTGGACACCGTTGGACATCGTTGGACACCGTGGGACAACGTGGGACAACGTGGGACAACGTGGGACAACGTGGGACAACGTGGGACAACGTGGGACAACGTGGGACAACGTGGGACAACGTGGGACAACGTGGGAAAACGTGGGACAACGTGGGACACCGTTGGACATCGCTGGACACCGTTGGACATCGTTGGACACCGTGGGACAACGTGGGACAACGTGGGACATCGTGGTACAACGTGGGACAACGTGGGACAACGTGGGACATCGTGGGACACCGTGGGACAACGTGGGACAACGTGGGACAACGTGGGACAACGTCGGACAACGTGGGACAACGTGGGACATCGTGGGACAACGTGGGACAACGTGGGACAACGTGGGACAACGTGGGACATCGTGGGACACCGTGGGACAACGTGGGACAACGTGGGACAACGTGGGACAACGTGGGACAACGTGGGACAACGTGGGACATCGTGGGACAACGTGGGACAACGTGGGACAACGTGGGACAACGTGGGACAACGTGGGACACCGTTGGACACCGTGGGACACCGTTGGACACCGTTGGACATCGTTGGACACCGTGGGACAACGTGGGACAACGTGGGACAACGTGGGACAACGTGGGACATCGTGGGACAACGTGGGACAACGTGGGACAACGTGGGACAACGTGGGACATCGTGGGACAACGTGGGACAACGTGGGACAACGTGGGACATCGTGGGACATCGTGGGACACCGTGGGACAACGTGGGACAACGTGGGACAACGTGGGACAACGTGGGACAACGTGGGACAACGTGGGACAACGTGGGACACCGTTGGACATCGTTGGACATCGTTGGACACCGTGCGACAACGTGGGACAACGTGGGAAAACGTGGGACAACGTGGGACACCGTTGGACATCGCTGGACACCGTTGGACATCGTTGGACACCGTGGGACAACGTGGGACAACGTGGGACAACGTGGGACAACGTGGGACAACGTGGGACAACGTGGGACAACGTGGGACAACGTGGGACAACGTGGGACATCGTGGGACAACGTGGGACAACGTGGGACAACGTGGGACAACGTGGGACATCGTTGGACACCGTTGGACACCGTGGGACAACGTGGGACAACGTGGGACAACGTGGGACAACGTGGGACAACGTGGGACAACGTGGGACAACGTGGGACAACGTGGGACAACGTGGGACAACGTGGGACAACGTGGGACAACGTGGGACATCGTGGGACAACGTGGGACAACGTGGGACAACGTGGGACAACGTGGGACAACGTGGGACACCGTTGGACATCGTTGGACACCGTGGGACAACGTGGGACAACGTGGGACAACGTGGGACACCGTTGGACACCGTTGGACACCGTTGGACACCGTTGGACACCGTTGGACATCGTTGGACACCGTGGGACAACGTGGGACAACGTGGGACAACGTGGGAAACCATGGAACAACGTGGGACAACGTGGGACAACGTGGGACAACGTGGGACACCGTTGGACACCGTGGGACACCGTTGGACACCGTTGGACATCGTTGGACACCGTGGGACAACGTGGGACAACGTGGGACAACGTGGGACAACGTGGGACAACGTGGGACAACGTGGGACAACGTGGGACAACGTGGGACAACGTGGGACAACGTCGGACAACGTGGGACATCGTGGGACAACGTGGGACAACGTGGGACAACGTGGGACAACGTGGGACACCGTTGGACAACGTGGGACACCGTTGGACATCGTTGGACACCGTGGGACAACGTGGGACAACGTGGGACAACGTGGGACATCGTGGGACAACGTGGGACAACGTGGGACAACGTGGGACAACGTGGGACAACGTGGGACACCGTTGGACACCGTTGGACACCGTTGGACACCGTTGGACATCGTTGGACACCGTGGGACAACGTGGGACAACGTGGGACAACGTGGGAAACCATGGAACAACGTGGGACAACGTGGGACACCGTTGGACATCGTTGGACATCGTTGGACACCGTGGGACAACGTGGGACAACGTGGGAAAACGTGGGACAACGTGGGACACCGTTGGACATCGCTGGACACCGTTGGACATCGTTGGACACCGTGGGACAACGTGGGACAACGTGGGACAACGTGGGACAACGTGGGACAACGTGGGACAACGTGGGACAACGTGGGACAACGTGGGACAACGTGGGACAACGTGGGACAACGTGGGACATCGTGGGACAACGTGGGACAACGTGGGACAACGTGGGACAACGTGGGACATCGTTGGACACCGTTGGACACCGTGGGACAACGTGGGACAACGTGGGACAACGTGGGACAACGTGGGACAACGTGGGACAACGTGGGACAACGTGGGACAACATGAGACAACGTGGGACAACGTGGGACAACGTGGGACAACGTGGGACAACGTGGGACAACGTGGGACATCGTGGGACAACGTGGGACAACGTGGGACAACGTGGGACAACGTGGGACAACGTAGGACACCGTTGGACAACGTGGGACACCGTTGGACATCGTTGGACACCGCGGGACAACGTGGGACAACGTGGGACCACGTGGGACAACGTGGGACAACGTGGGACAACGTGGGACAACGTGGGACAACGTGGGACAACGTGGGACAACGTGGGACAACGTGGGACAACGTGGGACAACGTGGGACACCGTTGGACACCGTGGGACACCGTTGGACACCGTTGGACATCGTTGGACACCGTGGGACAACGTGGGACAACGTGGGACAACGTGGGACACCGTTGGACATCGTTGGACACCGTGGGACAACGTGGGACAACGTGGGACAACGTGGGACAACGTGGGACAACGTGGGACATCGTGGGACAACGTGGGACAACGTGGGACAACGTGGGACAACGTGGGACAACGTGGGACACCGTTGGACATCGTTGGACACCGTGGGACACCGTGGGACAACGTGGGACAACGTGGGACAACGTGGGACAACGTGGGACAACGTGGGAAACCATGGAACAACGTGGGACAACGTGGGACACCGTTGGACATCGTTGGACACCGTGGGACAACGTGGGACAACGTGGGACAACGTGGGACACCGTTGGACATCGTTGGACATCGTTGGACACCGTGGGACAACGTGGGACAACGTGGGAAACCATGGAACAACGTGGGACAACGTGGGAAACCATGGAACAACGTGGGACAACGTGGGACACCGTTGGACATCGTTGGACAACGTGGGACAACGTGGGACAACGTGGGACAACGTGGGACAACGTGGGACAACGTGGGACAACGTGGGACACCGTTGGACACCGTTGGACATCGTTGGACACCGTGGGACAACGTGGGACAACGTGGGACAACGTGGGAAACCATGGAACAACGTGGGACAACGTGGGACACCGTTGGACATCGTTGGACATCGTTGGACACCGTGGGACAACGTGGGACAACGTGGGAAAACGTGGGACAACGTGGGACACCGTTGGACATCGCTGGACACCGTTGGACATCGTTGGACACCGTGGGACAACGTGGGACAACGTGGGACAACGTGGGACAACGTGGGACAACGTGGGACAACGTGGGACAACGTGGGACAACGTGGGAAAACGTGGGACACCGTTGGACATCGCTGGACACCGTTGGACATCGTTGGACACCGTGGGACAACGTGGGACAACGTGGGACAACGTGGGACAACGTGGGACAACGTGGGACAACGTGGGACATCGTGGGACACCGAGGGACAACGTGGGACAACGTGGGACAACGTGGGACAACGTCGGACAACGTGGGACAACGTGGGACATCGTGGGACAACGTGGGACAACGTGGGACAACGTGGGACAACGTGGGACAACGTGGGACACCGTTGGACACCGTGGGACACCGTTGGACACCGTTGGACATCGTTGGACACCGTGGGACAACGTGGGACAACGTGGGACAACGTGGGACAACGTGGGACATCGTGGGACAACGTGGGACAACGTGGGACAACGTGGGACAACGTGGGACAACGTGGGACAACGTGGGACAACGTGGGACAACGTGGGACATCGTGGGACAACGTGGGACAACGTGGGACAACGTGGGACAACGTGGGACAACGTGGGACACCGTTGGACACCGTTGGACATCGTTGGACACCGTGGGACAACGTGGGACAACGTGGGACAACGTGGGAAACCATGGAACAACGTGGGACAACGTGGGACACCGTTGGACAGCGTTGGACATCGTTGGACACCGTGGGACAACGTGGGACAACGTGGGAAAACGTGGGACAACGTGGGACACCGTTGGACATCGCTGGACACCGTTGGACATCGTTGGACACCGTGGGACAACGTGGGACAACGTGGGACAACGTGGGACAACGTGGGACAACGTGGGACAACGTGGGACAACGTGGGACAACGTGGGACAACGTGGGACAACGTGGGAAAACGTGGGACAACGTGGGACACCGTTGGACATCGCTGGACACCGTTGGACATCGTTGGACACCGTGGGACAACGTGGGACAACGTGGGACATCGTGGGACAACGTGGGACAACGTGGGACAACGTGGGACATCGTGGGACACCGTGGGACAACGTGGGACAACGTGGGACAACGTGGGACAACGTCGGACAACGTGGGACAACGTGGGACATCGTGGGACAACGTGGGACAACGTGGGACAACGTGGGACAACGTGGGACATCGTGGGACACCGTGGGACAACGTGGGACAACGTGGGACAACGTGGGACAACGTCGGACAACGTGGGACAACGTGGGACATCGTGGGACAACGTGGGACAACGTGGGACAACGTGGGACAACGTGGGACAACGTGGGACACCGTTGGACACCGTGGGACACCGTTGGACACCGTTGGACATCGTTGGACACCGTGGGACAACGTGGGACAACGTGGGACAACGTGGGACAACGTGGGACATCGTGGGACAACGTGGGACAACGTGGGACAACGTGGGACAACGTGGGACATCGTGGGACAACGTGGGACAACGTGGGACAACGTGGGACATCGTGGGACATCGTGGGACACCGTGGGACAACGTGGGACAACGTGGGACAACGTGGGACAACGTGGGACAACGTGGGACAACGTGGGACAACGTGGGACACCGTTGGACATCGTTGGACATCGTTGGACACCGTGCGACAACGTGGGACAACGTGGGAAAACGTGGGACAACGTGGGACACCGTTGGACATCGCTGGACACCGTTGGACATCGTTGGACACCGTGGGACAACGTGGGACAACGTGGGACAACGTGGGACAACGTGGGACAACGTGGGACAACGTGGGACAACGTGGGACAACGTGGGACAACGTGGGACATCGTGGGACAACGTGGGACAACGTGGGACAACGTGGGACAACGTGGGACATCGTTGGACACCGTTGGACACCGTGGGACAACGTGGGACAACGTGGGACAACGTGGGACAACGTGGGACAACGTGGGACAACGTGGGACAACGTGGGACAACGTGGGACAACGTGGGACAACGTGGGACAACGTGGGACAACGTGGGACATCGTGGGACAACGTGGGACAACGTGGGACAACGTGGGACAACGTGGGACAACGTGGGACACCGTTGGACATCGTTGGACACCGTGGGACAACGTGGGACAACGTGGGACAACGTGGGACACCGTTGGACACCGTTGGACACCGTTGGACACCGTTGGACACCGTTGGACATCGTTGGACACCGTGGGACAACGTGGGACAACGTGGGACAACGTGGGAAACCATGGAACAACGTGGGACAACGTGGGACAACGTGGGACAACGTGGGACACCGTTGGACACCGTGGGACACCGTTGGACACCGTTGGACATCGTTGGACACCGTGGGACAACGTGGGACAACGTGGGACAACGTGGGACAACGTGGGACAACGTGGGACAACGTGGGACAACGTGGGACAACGTGGGACAACGTGGGACAACGTGGGACAACGTGGGACATCGTGGGACAACGTGGGACAACGTGGGACAACGTGGGACAACGTGGGACACCGTTGGACAACGTGGGACACCGTTGGACATCGTTGGACACCGTGGGACAACGTGGGACAACGTGGGACAACGTGGGACATCGTGGGACAACGTGGGACAACGTGGGACAACGTGGGACAACGTGGGACAACGTGGGACACCGTTGGACACCGTTGGACACCGTTGGACACCGTTGGACATCGTTGGACACCGTGGGACAACGTGGGACAACGTGGGACAACGTGGGAAACCATGGAACAACGTGGGACAACGTGGGACACCGTTGGACATCGTTGGACATCGTTGGACACCGTGGGACAACGTGGGACAACGTGGGAAAACGTGGGACAACGTGGGACACCGTTGGACATCGCTGGACACCGTTGGACATCGTTGGACACCGTGGGACAACGTGGGACAACGTGGGACAACGTGGGACAACGTGGGACAACGTGGGACAACGTGGGACAACGTGGGACAACGTGGGACAACGTGGGACAACGTGGGACAACGTGGGACATCGTGGGACAACGTGGGACAACGTGGGACAACGTGGGACAACGTGGGACACCGTTGGACAACGTTGGACACCGTGGGACAACGTGGGACAACGTGGGACAACGTGGGACAACGTGGGACAACGTGGGACAACGTGGGACAACGTGGGACAACATGAGACAACGTGGGACAACGTGGGACAACGTGGGACAACGTGGGACAACGTGGGACAACGTGGGACATCGTGGGACAACGTGGGACAACGTGGGACAACGTGGGACAACGTGGGACAACGTAGGACACCGTTGGACATCGTTGGACAACGTGGGACACCGTTGGACATCGTTGGACACCGTGGGACAACGTGGGACAACGTGGGACACCGTTGGACACCGTTGGACATCGTTGGACACCGTGGGACAACGTGGGACAACGTGGGACAACGTGGGAAACCATGGAACAACGTGGGACAACGTGGGACACCGTTGGACATCGTTGGACAACGTGGGACAACGTGGGACAACGTGGGACAACGTGGGACAACGTGGGACAACGTGGGACAACGTGGGACACCGTTGGACACCGTGGGACACCGTTGGACACCGTTGGACATCGTTGGACACCGTGGGACAACGTGGGACAACGTGGGACAACGTGGGAGAACGTGGGACAACGTGGGACAACGTGGGACAACGTGGGACAACGTGGGACAACGTGGGACAACGTGGGACATCGTGGGACAACGTGGGACAACGTGGGACAACGTGGGACAACGTGGGACACCGTTGGACAACGTGGGACACCGTTGGACATCGTTGGACACCGTGGGACAACGTGGGACAACGTGGGACCACGTGGGACAACGTGGGACAACGTGGGACAACGTGGGACAACGTGGGACAACGTGGGACAACGTGGGACAACGTGGGACATCGTGGGACAACGTGGGACAACGTGGGACAACGTGGGACAACGTGGGACAACGTGGGACACCGTTGGACACCGTTGGACACCGTGGGACACCGTGGGACAACGTGGGACAACGTGGGACAACGTGGGACAACGTGGGACAACGTGGGAAACCATGGAACAACGTGGGACAACGTGGGACACCGTTGGACATCGTTGGACAACGTGGGACAACGTGGGACAACGTGGGACAACGTGGGACAACGTGGGACAACGTGGGACATCGTGGGACAACGTGGGACAACGTGGGACAACGTGGGACAACGTGGGACATCGTGGGACAACGTGGGACAACGTGGGACAACGTGGGACAACGTGGGACACCGTTGGACAACGTGGGACACCGTTGGACAACGTTGGACACCGTGGGACAACGTGGGACAACGTGGGACCACGTGGGACAACGTGGGACAACGTGGGACAACGTGGGACAACGTTGGACAACGTGGGACAACGTGGGACAACGTGGGACAACGTGGGACAACGTGGGACAACGTGGGACACCGTTGGACATCGTTGGACACCGTGGGACACCGTGGGACAACGTGGGACAACGTGGGACAACGTGGGACAACGTGGGACAACGTGGGAAACCATGGAACAACGTGGGACAACGTGGGACACCGTTGGACATCGTTGGACAACGTGGGACAACGTGGGACAACGTGGGACAACGTGGGACAACGTGGTACAACGTGGGACACCGTTGGACACCGTGGGACACCGTTGGACACCGTTGGACATCGTTGGACACCGTGGGACAACGTGGGACAACGTGGGACAACGTGGGACAACGTGGGACAACGTGGGACAACGTGGGACAACGTGGGACAACGTGGGACAACGTGGGACAACGTGGGACAACGTGGGACAACGTGGGACAACGTGGGACAACGTGGGACACCGTTGGACAACGTGGGACACCGTTGGACATCGTTGGACACCGTGGGACAACGTGGGACAACGTGGGACAACGTGGGACAACGTGGGACAACGTGGGACACCGTTGGACATCGTTGGACATCGTTGGACATCGTTGGACATCGTGGGACACCGTTGGACATCGTTGGACATCGTTGGACACCGTTGGACATCGTTGGACATCGTTGGACATCGTTGGACACCGTTGGACACCGTTGGACACCGTTGGACATCGTTGGACACCGTGGGACAACGTGGGACAACGTGGGACAACGTGGGACAACGTGGGACAACGTGGGACAACGTGGGACATCGTGGGACAACGTGGGACAACGTGGGACAACGTGGGACAACGTGGGACAACGTGGGACACCGTTGGACACCGTGGGACACCGTTGGACACCGTTGGACATCGTTGGACACCGTGGGACAACGTGGGACAACGTGGGACAACGTGGGACACCGTTGGACATCGTTGGACACCGTGGGACAACGTGGGACAACGTGGGACAACGTGGGAGAACGTGGGACAACGTGGGACAACGTGGGACAACGTGGGACAACGTGGGACAACGTGGGACAACGTGGGACATCGTGGGACAACGTGGGACAACGTGGGACAACGTGGGACAACGTGGGACACCGTTGGACAACGTGGGACACCGTTGGACATCGTTGGACACCGCGGGACAACGTGGGACAACGTGGGACCACGTGGGACAACGTGGGACAACGTGGGACAACGTGGGACAACGTGGGACAACGTGGGACAACGTGGGACAACGTGGGACATCGTGGGACAACGTGGGACAACGTGGGACAACGTGGGACAACGTGGGACAACGTGGGACACCGTTGGACATCGTTGGACATCGTGGGACACCGTTGGACATCGTTGGACATCGTTGGACACCGTTGGACACCGTTGGACAACGTGGGACATCGTGGGACATCGTGGGACAACGTGGGACAACGTGGGACAACGTGGGACACCGTTGGACACCGTGGGACACCGTTGGACACCGTTGGACACCGTTGGACATCGTTGGACATCGTTGGACATCGTGGGACACCGTTGGACATCGTTGGACATCGTTGGACACAGTTGGACATCGTTGGACACCGTTGGACATCGTTGGACATCGTTGGACATCGTGGGACACCGTTGGACATCGTTGGACATCGTTGGACACCGTTGGACATCGTTGGACATCGTTGGACATCGTTGGACACCGTTGGACACCGTTGGACAACGTGGGACAACGTGGGACAACGTGGGACACCGTTGGACATCGTTGGACACCGTGGGACAACGTGGGACAACGTGGGACAACGTGGGACAACGTGGGACAACGTGGGACAACGTGGGACAACGTGGGACAACGTGGGACAACGTGGGACAACGTGGGACAACGTGGGACAACGTGGGACATCGTGGGACAACGTGGGACAACGTGGGACAACGTGGGACATCGTGGGACAACGTGGGACAACGTGGGACAACGTGGGACAACGTGGGACAACGTGGGACAACGTGGGACAACGTGGGACAACGTGGGACAACGTGGGACAACGTGGGACAACGTGGGACACCGTTGGACACCGTGGGACACCGTTGGACACCGTTGGACATCGTTGGACACCGTGGGACAACGTGGGACAACGTGGGACAACGTGGGACACCGTTGGACACCGTTGCACACCGTTGGACACCGTTGCACACCGTTGGACACCGTTGGACATCGTTGGACACCGTGGGACAACGTGGGACAACGTGGGACAACGTGGGACAACGTGGGACAACGTGGGACAACGTGGGACAACGTGGGACAACGTTGGACATCGTTGGACACCGTTGGACACCGTGGGACAACGTGGGACAACGTGGGACAACGTGGGACAACGTGGGACAACGTGGGACAACGTGGGACAACGTGGGACAACGTGGGACAACGTGGGACAACGTGGGACAACGTGGGACAACGTGGGACAACGTGGGACAACGTGGGACATCGTGGGACAACGTGGGACAACGTGGGACAACGTGGGACAACGTGGGACAACGTGGGACACCGTTGGACATCGTTGGACACCGTGGGACAACGTGGGACAACGTGGGACAACGTGGGACACCGTTGGACACCGTTGGACACCGTTGGACACCGTTGGACATCGTTGGACACCGTGGGACAACGTGGGACAACGTGGGACAACGTGGGAAACCATGGAACAACGTGGGACAACGTGGGACACCGTTGGACATCGTTGGACAACGTGGGACAACGTGGGACAACGTGGGACAACGTGGGACAACGTGGGACAACGTGGGACAACGTGGGACACCGTTGGACACCGTGGGACACCGTTGGACACCGTTGGACATCGTTGGACACCGTGGGACAACGTGGGACAACGTGGGACAACGTGGGACAACGTGGGACAACGTGGGACAACGTGGGACAACGTGGGACAACGTGGGACAACGTGGGACAACGTGGGACACCGTGGGACACCGTTGGACATCGTTGGACACCGTGGGACAACGTGGGACAACGTGGGACCACGTGGGACAACGTGGGACAACGTGGGACAACGTGGGACAACGTGGGACAACGTGGGACAACGTGGGACAACGTGGGACAACGTGGGACAACGTGGGACACCGTTGGACATCGTTGGACACCGTGGGACACCGTGGGACAACGTGGGACAACGTGGGACAACGTGGGACAACGTGGGACAACGTGGGAAACCATGGAACAACGTGGGACAACGTGGGACACCGTTGGACATCGTTGGACAACGTGGGACAACGTGGGACAACGTGGGACAACGTGGGACAACGTGGGACAACGTGGGAAACCATGGAACAACGTGGGACAACGTGGGACACCGTTGGACATCGTTGGACAACGTGGGACAACGTGGGACAACGTGGGACAACGTGGGACAACGTGGGACACCGTTGGACACCGTGGGACACCGTTGGACACCGTTGGACATCGTTGGACACCGTGGGACAACGTGGGACAACGTGGGACAACGTGGGACAACGTGGGACAACGTGGGACAACGTGGGACAACGTGGGACAACGTGGGACAACGTGGGACAACGTGGGACAACGTGGGACAACGTGGGACAACGTGGGACAACGTGGGACACCGTTGTACAACGTGGGACACCGTTGGACATCGTTGGACACCGTGGGACAACGTGGGACAACGTGGGACAACGTGGGACAACGTGGGACAACGTGGGACAACGTGGGACAACGTGGGACACCGTTGGACATCGTTGGACATCGTTGGACATCGTTGGACATCGTGGGACATCGTGGGACACCGTTGGACATCGTTGGACATCGTTGGACACCGTTGGACATCGTTGGACATCGTTGGACATCGTTGGACACCGTTGGACACCGTTGGACACCGTTGGACATCGTTGGACACCGTGGGACAACGTGGGACAACGTGGGACAACGTGGGACAACGTGGGACAACGTGGGACAACGTGGGACATCGTGGGACAACGTGGGACAACGTGGGACAACGTGGGACAACGTGGGACAACGTGGGACACCGTTGGACACCGTGGGACACCGTTGGACACCGTTGGACATCGTTGGACACCGTGGGACAACGTGGGACAACGTGGGACAACGTGGGACACCGTTGGACATCGTTGGACACCGTGGGACAACGTGGGACAACGTGGGACAACGTGGGAGAACGTGGGACAACGTGGGACAACGTGGGACAACGTGGGACAACGTGGGACAACGTGGGACACCGTGGGACATCGTGGGACAACGTGGGACAACGTGGGACAACGTGGGACAACGTGGGACACCGTTGGACAACGTGGGACACCGTTGGACATCGTTGGACACCGCGGGACAACGTGGGACAACGTGGGACCACGTGGGACAACGTGGGACAACGTGGGACAACGTGGGACAACGTGGGACAACGTGGGACAACGTGGGACAACGTGGGACATCGTGGGACAACGTGGGACAACGTGGGACAACGTGGGACAACGTGGGACAACGTGGGACACCGTTGGACATCGTTGGACACCGTGGGACACCGTGGGACAACGTGGGACAACGTGGGACAACGTGGGACAACGTGGGACAACGTGGGAAACCATGGAACAACGTGGGACAACGTGGGACACCGTTGGACATCGTTGGACACAGTGGGACAACGTGGGACAACGTGGGACAACGTGGGACAACGTGGGACAACGTGGGACAACGTGGGACAACGTGGGACAACGTGGGACAACGTGGGACAACGTGGGACAACGTGGGACAACGTGGGACACCGTTGGACAACGTGGGACACCGTTGGACATCGTTGGACACCGTGGGACAACGTGGGACAACGTGGGACAACGTGGGACAACGTGGGACAACGTGGGACACCGTTGGACATCGTTGGACATCGTTGGACATCGTGGGACACCGTTGGACATCGTTGGACATCGTTGGACACCGCTGGACACCGTTGGACAACGTGGGACATCGTGGGACAACGTGGGACAACGTGGGACAACGTGGGACAACGTGGGACACCGTTGGACACCGTGGGACACCGTTGGACACCGTTGGACACCGTTGGACATCGTTGGACATCGTTGGACATCGTGGGACACCGTTGGACATCGTTGGACATCGTTGGACACCGTTGGACATCGTTGGACACCGTTGGACATCGTTGGACATCGTTGGACATCGTGGGACACCGTTGGACATCGTTGGACATCGTTGGACACCGTTGGACATCGTTGGACATCGTTGGACATCGTTGGACACCGTTGGACACCGTTGGACAACGTGGGACAACGTGGGACAACGTGGGACATCGTTGGACACCGTTGGACATCGTTGGACACCGTGGGACAACGTGGGACAACGTGGGACAACGTGGGACAACGTGGGACAACGTGGGACAACGTGGGACAACGTGGGACAACGTGGGACAACGTGGGACAACGTGGGACAACGTGGGACAACGTGGGACATCGTGGGACAACGTGGGACAACGTGGGACAACGTGGGACATCGTGGGACAACGTGGGACAACGTGGGACAACGTGGGACAACGTGGGACAACGTGGGACAACGTGGGACAACGTGGGACAACGTGGGACAACGTGGGACAACGTGGGACACCGTTGGACACCGTGGGACACCGTTGGACACCGTTGGACATCGTTGGACACCGTGGGACAACGTGGGACAACGTGGGACAACGTGGGACACCGTTGGACACCGTTGCACACCGTTGGACACCGTTGCACACCGTTGGACACCGTTGGACATCGTTGGACACCGTGGGACAACGTGGGACAACGTGGGACAACGTGGGACATCGTGGGACAACGTGGGACAACGTGGGACAACGTGGGACAACGTTGGACATCGTTGGACACCGTTGGACACCGTGGGACAACGTGGGACAACGTGGGACAACGTGGGACAACGTGGGACAACGTGGGACAACGTGGGACAACGTGGGACAACGTGGGACAACGTGGGACAACGTGGGACAACGTGGGACAACGTGGGACAACGTGGGACAACGTGGGACATCGTGGGACAACGTGGGACAACGTGGGACAACGTGGGACAACGTGGGACAACGTGGGACACCGTTGGACATCGTTGGACACCGTGGGACAACGTGGGACAACGTGGGACAACGTGGGACACCGTTGGACACCGTTGGACACCGTTGGACACCGTTGGACATCGTTGGACACCGTGGGACAACGTGGGACAACGTGGGACAACGTGGGAAACCATGGAACAACGTGGGACAACGTGGGACACCGTTGGACATCGTTGGACAACGTGGGACAACGTGGGACAACGTGGGACAACGTGGGACAACGTGGGACAACGTGGGACAACGTGGGACACCGTTGGACACCGTGGGACACCGTTGGACACCGTTGGACATCGTTGGACACCGTGGGACAACGTGGGACAACGTGGGACAACGTGGGACAACGTGGGACAACGTGGGACAACGTGGGACAACGTGGGACAACGTGGGACAACGTGGGACAACGTGGGACACCGTGGGACACCGTTGGACATCGTTGGACACCGTGGGACAACGTGGGACAACGTGGGACCACGTGGGACAACGTGGGACAACGTGGGACAACGTGGGACAACGTGGGACAACGTGGGACAACGTGGGACAACGTGGGACAACGTGGGACAACGTGGGACACCGTTGGACATCGTTGGACACCGTGGGACACCGTGGGACAATGTGGGACAACGTGGGACAACGTGGGACAACGTGGGACAACGTGGGAAACCATGGAACAACGTGGGACAACGTGGGACACCGTTGGACATCGTTGGACAACGTGGGACAACGTGGGACAACGTGGGACAACGTGGGACAACGTGGGACAACGTGGGAAACCATGGAACAACGTGGGACAACGTGGGACACCGTTGGACATCGTTGGACAACGTGGGACAACGTGGGACAACGTGGGACAACGTGGGACAACGTGGGACACCGTTGGACACCGTGGGACACCGTTGGACACCGTTGGACATCGTTGGACACCGTGGGACAACGTGGGACAACGTGGGACAACGTGGGACAACGTGGGACAACGTGGGACAACGTGGGACAACGTGGGACAACGTGGGACAACGTGGGACAACGTGGGTCAACGTGGGACAACGTGGGACAACGTGGGACAACGTGGGACACCGTTGTACAACGTGGGACACCGTTGGACATCGTTGGACACCGTGGGACAACGTGGGACAACGTGGGACAACGTGGGACAACGTGGGACAACGTGGGACAACGTGGGACAACGTGGGACACCGTTGGACATCGTTGGACATCGTTGGACATCGTTGGACATCGTGGGACACCGTTGGACATCGTTGGACATCGTTGGACAACGGTGGACATCGTTGGACATCGTTGGACATCGTTGGACACCGTTGGACACCGTTGGACACCGTTGGACATCGTTGGACACCGTGGGACAACGTGGGACAACGTGGGACAACGTGGGACAACGTGGGACAACGTGGGACAACGTGGGACATCGTGGGACAACGTGGGACAACGTGGGACAACGTGGGACAACGTGGGACAACGTGGGACACCGTTGGACACCGTGGGACACCGTTGGACACCGTTGGACATCGTTGGACACCGTGGGACAACGTGGGACAACGTGGGACAACGTGGGACAACGTGGGACAACGTGGGACAACGTGGGACATCGTGGGACAACTTGGGACAACGTGGGACAACGTGGGACAACGTGGGACAACGTGGGACACCGTTGGACATCGTTGGACACCGTGGGACAACGTGGGACAACGTGGGACAACGTGGGACACCGTTGGACACCGTTGGACACCGTTGGACACCGTTGGACATCGTTGGACACCGTGGGACAACGTGGGACAACGTGGGACAACGTGGGAAACCATGGAACAACGTGGGACAACGTGGGACACCGTTGGACATCGTTGGACAACGTGGGACAACGTGGGACAACGTGGGACAACGTGGGACAACGTGGGACAACGTGGGACACCGTGGGACAACGTGGGACAACGTGGGACATCGTGGGACAACGTGGGACAACGTGGGACAACGTGGGACATCGTGGGACACCGTGGGACAACGTGGGACAACGTGGGACAACGTGGGACAACGTCGGACAACGTGGGACAACGTGGGACATCGTGGGACAACGTGGGACAACGTGGGACAACGTGGGACAACGTGGGACAACGTGGGACACCGTTGGACACCGTGGGACACCGTTGGACACCGTTGGACATCGTTGGACACCGTGGGACAACGTGGGACAACGTGGGACAACGTGGGACAACGTGGGACATCGTGGACAACGTGGGACAACGTGGGACAACGTGGGACAACGTGGGACATCGTGGGACAACGTGGGACAACGTGGGACAACGTGGGACATCGTGGGACAACGTGGGACAACGTGGGACAACGTGGGACAACGTGGGACCACGTGGGACAACGTGGGACAACGTGGGACAACGTGGGACAACGTGGGACAACGTGGGACATCGTGGGACAACGTGGGACAACGTGGGACAACGTGGGACAACGTGGGACACCGTTGGACAACGTGGGACACCGTTGGACATCGTTGGACACCGTGGGACAACGTGGGACAACGTGGGACCACGTGGGACAACGTGGGACAACGTGGGACAACGTGGGACAACGTGGGACAACGTGGGACAACGTGGGACAACGTGGGACAACGTGGGACAACGTGGGACAACGTGGGACAACGTGGGACAACGTGGGACAACGTGGGACAACGTGGGACAACGTGGGACAACGTGGGACAACGTGGGACACCGTTGGACAACGTGGGACAACGTGGGACAACGTGGGACAACGTGGGACAACGTGGGACAACGTGGGACACCGTTGGACAACGTGGGACACCGTTGGACATCGTTGGACACCGTGGGACAACGTGGGACAACGTGGGTCAACGTGGGACAACGTGGGACAACGTGGGACACCGTTGGACATCGTTGGACATCGTTGGACATCGTGGGACACCGTTGGACATCGTTGGACATCGTTGGACACCGTTGGACACCGTTGGACAACGTGGGACATCGTGGGACAACGTGGGACAACGTGGGACAACGTGGGACAACGTGGGACACCGTTGGACACCGTGGGACACCGTTGGACACCGTTGGACACCGTTGGACATCGTTGGACATCGTTGGACATCGTGGGACACCGTTGGACATCGTTGGACATCGTTGGACACCGTTGGACATCGTTGGACACCGTTGGACATCGTTGGACATCGTTGGACATCGTGGGACACCGTTGGACATCGTTGAACATCGTTGGACACCGTTGGACATCGTTGGACATCGTTGGACATCGTTGGACACCGTTGGACACCGTTGGACACCGTTGGACATCGTTGGACACCGTGGGACAACGTGGGACAACGTGGGACAACGTGGGACAACGTGGGACAACGTGGGACAACGTGGGACATCGTGGGACAACGTGGGACAACGTGGGACAACGTGGGACACCGTTGGACACCGTTGGACACCGTTGGACACCGTTGGACATCGTTGGACACCGTGGGACAACGTGGGACAACGTGGGACAACGTGGGAAACCATGGAACAACGTGGGACAACGTGGGACACCGTTGGACATCGTTGGACAACGTGGGACAACGTGGGACAACGTGGGACAACGTGGGACAACGTGGGACAACGTGGGACAACGTGGGACACCGTTGGACACCGTTGGACATCGTTGGACACCGTGGGACAACGTGGGACAACGTGGGACAACGTGGGAAACCATGGAACAACGTGGGACAACGTGGGACACCGTTGGACATCGTTGGACATCGTTGGACACCGTGGGACAACGTGGGACAACGTGGGAAAACGTGGGACAACGTGGGACACCGTTGGACATCGCTGGACACCGTTGGACATCGTTGGACACCGTGGGACAACGTGGGACAACGTGGGACAACGTGGGACAACGTGGGAAAACGTGGGACAACGTGGGACACCGTTGGACATCGCTGGACACCGTTGGACATCGTTGGACACCGTGGGACAACGTGGGACAACGTGGGACAACGTGGGACAACGTGGGACAACGTGGGACAACGTGGGACAACGTGGGAAACCATGGAACAACGTGGGACAACGTGGGACACCGTTGGACATCGTTGGACATCGTTGGACACCGTGGGACAACGTGGGACAACGTGGGACAACGTGGGAAACCATGGAACAACGTGGGACACCGTTGGACATCGTTGGACATCGTTGGACACCGTGGGACAACGTGGGACAACGTGGGAAAACGTGGGACAACGTGGGACACCGTTGGACATCGCTGGACACCGTTGGACATCGTTGGACACCGTGGGACAACGTGGGACAACGTGGGACAACGTGGGACACCGTTGGACATCGTTGGACATCGTTGGACACCGTGGGACAACGTGGGACAACGTGGGAAACCATGGAACAACGAGGGACAACGTGGGAAACCATGGAACAACGTGGGACAACGTGGGACACCGTTGGACATCGTTGGACAACGTGGGACAACGTGGGACAACGTGGGACAACGTGGGACAACGTGGGACAACGTGGGACAACGTGGGACACCGTTGGACACCGTTGGACATCGTTGGACACCGTGGGACAACGTGGGACAACGTGGGACAACGTGGGAAACCATGGAACAACGTGGGACAACGTGGGACACCGTTGGACATCGTTGGACATCGTT
Organism: Bombus terrestris; assembly: GCF_910591885.1. Taxonomy (NCBI): domain Eukaryota; kingdom Metazoa; phylum Arthropoda; class Insecta; order Hymenoptera; family Apidae; genus Bombus; species Bombus terrestris. The sequence goes on along the minus strand of NW_025963618.1, from coordinate 59,290 downwards.
GGACACCGTGGGACAACGTGGGACAACGTGGGAAAACGTGGGACAACGTGGGACACCGTTGGACATCGCTGGACACCGTTGGACATCGTTGGACACCGTGGGACAACGTGGGACAACGTGGGACAACGTGGGACAACGTGGGACAACGTGGGACAACGTGGGACAACGTGGGACAACGTGGGAAAACGTGGGACAACGTGGGACACCGTTGGACATCGCTGGACACCGTTGGACATCGTTGGACACCGTGGGACAACGTGGGACAACGTGGGACATCGTGGGACAACGTGGGACAACGTGGGACAACGTGGGACATCGTGGGACACCGTGGGACAACGTGGGACAACGTGGGACAACGTGGGACAACGTCGGACAACGTGGGACAACGTGGGACATCGTGGGACAACGTGGGACAACGTGGGACAACGTGGGACAACGTGGGACAACGTGGGACACCGTTGGACACCGTGGGACACCGTTGGACACCGTTGGACATCGTTGGACACCGTGGGACAACGTGGGACAACGTGGGACAACGTGGGACAACGTGGGACATCGTGGGACAACGTGGGACAACGTGGGACAACGTGGGACAACGTGGGACAACGTGGGACAACGTGGGACAACGTGGGACAACGTGGGACATCGTGGGACAACGTGGGACAACGTGGGACAACGTGGGACAACGTGGGACAACGTGGGACACCGTTGGACACCGTTGGACATCGTTGGACACCGTGGGACAACGTGGGACAACGTGGGACAACGTGGGAAACCATGGAACAACGTGGGACAACGTGGGACACCGTTGGACATCGTTGGACATCGTTGGACACCGTGGGACAACGTGGGACAACGTGGGAAAACGTGGGACAACGTGGGACACCGTTGGACATCGCTGGACACCGTTGGACATCGTTGGACACCGTGGGACAACGTGGGACAACGTGGGACAACGTGGGACAACGTGGGACAACGTGGGACAACGTGGGACAACGTGGGACAACGTGGGACAACGTGGGACAACGTGGGACAACGTGGGACAACGTGGGACAACGTGGGACAACGTGGGACAACGTGGGACAACGTGGGACATCGTGGGACACCGTGGGACAACGTGGGACAACGTGGGACAACGTGGGACAACGTCGGACAACGTGGGACAACGTGGGACATCGTGGGACAACGTGGGACAACGTGGGACAACGTGGGACAACGTGGGACAACGTGGGACACCGTTGGACACCGTGGGACACCGTTGGACACCGTTGGACATCGTTGGACACCGTGGGACAACGTGGGACAACGTGGGACAACGTGGGACAACGTGGGACATCGTGGGACAACGTGGGACAACGTGGGACAACGTGGGACAACGTGGGACATCGTGGGACAACGTGGGACAACGTGGGACAACGTGGGACATCGTGGGACATCGTGGGACACCGTGGGACAACGTGGGACAACGTGGGACAACGTGGGACAACGTGGGACCACGTGGGACAACGTGGGACAACGTGGGACAACGTGGGACACCGTTGGACACCGTGGGACAACGTGGGACAACGTGGGACCACGTGGGACAACGTGGGACAACGTGGGACAACGTGGGACAACGTGGGACAACGTGGGACAACGTGGGACAACGTGGGACAACGTGGGACAACGTGGGACAACGTGGGACACCGTTGGACACCGTTGGACATCGTTGGACACCGTGGGACAACGTGGGACTACGTGGGACAACGTGGGAAACCATGGAACAACGTGGGACAACGTGGGACACCGTTGGACATCGTTGGACATCGTTGGACACCGTGGGACAACGTGGGACAACGTGGGAAAACGTGGGACAACGTGGGACACCGTTGGACATCGCTGGACACCGTTGGACATCGTTGGACACCGTGGGACAACGTGGGACAACGTGGGACAACGTGGGACAACGTGGGACAACGTGGGACAACGTGGGACAACGTGGGACAACGTGGGAAAACGTGGGACAACGTGGGACACCGTTGGACATCGCTGGACACCGTTGGACATCGTTGGACACCGTGGGACAACGTGGGACAACGTGGGACATCGTGGGACAACGTGGGACAACGTGGGACAACGTGGGACATCGTGGGACACCGTGGGACAACGTGGGACAACGTGGGACAACGTGGGACAACGTCGGACAACGTGGGACAACGTGGGACATCGTGGGACAACGTGGGACAACGTGGGACAACGTGGGACAACGTGGGACAACGTGGGACACCGTTGGACACCGTGGGACACCGTTGGACACCGTTGGACATCGTTGGACACCGTGGGACAACGTGGGACAACGTGGGACAACGTGGGACAACGTGGGACATCGTGGGACAACGTGGGACAACGTGGGACAACGTGGGACAACGTGGGACATCGTGGGACAACGTGGGACAACGTGGGACAACGTGGGACATCGTGGGACAACGTGGGACAACGTGGGACAACGTGGGACAACGTGGGACACCGTTGGACACCGTTGGACACCGTTGGACACCGTTGGACATCGTTGGACACCGTGGGACAACGTGGGACAACGTGGGACAACGTGGGAAACCATGGAACAACGTGGGACAACGTGGGACACCGTTGGACATCGTTGGACATCGTTGGACACCGTGGGACAACGTGGGACAACGTGGGACAACGTGGGACAACGTGGGACAACGTTGGACACCGTTGGACACCGTGGGACAACGTGGGACAACGTGGGACAACGTGGGACAACGTGGGACAACGTGGGACAACGTGGGACAACGTGGGACAACGTGGGACACCGTTGGACACCGTTGGACATCGTTGGACACCGTGGGACAACGTGGGACAACGTGGGACATCGTGGGACAACGTGGGACAACGTGGGACAACGTGGGACATCGTGGGACAACGTGGGACAACGTGGGACAACGTGGGACACCGTTGGACACCGTTGGACACCGTTGGACACCGTTGGACATCGTTGGACACCGTGGGACAACGTGGGACAACGTGGGACAACGTGGGACAACGTGGGACACCGTTGGACAACGTGGGACACCGTTGGACATCGTTGGACACCGTGGGACAACGTGGGACAACGTGGGACAACGTGGGACAACGTGGGACAACGTGGGACACCGTTGGACATCGTTGGACATCGTTGGACATCGTGGGACACCGTTGGACATCGTTGGACATCGTTGGACACCGTTGGACACCGTTGGACAACGTGGGACATCGTGGGACAACGTGGGACAACGTGGGACAACGTGGGACAACGTGGGACACCGTTGGACACCGTGGGACACCGTTGGACACCGTTGGACACCGTTGGACATCGTTGGACATCGTTGGACATCGTGGGACACCGTTGGACATCGTTGGACATCGTTGGACACCGTTGGACATCGTTGGACACCGTTGGACATCGTTGGACATCGTTGGACATCGTGGGACACCGTTGGACATCGTTGAACATCGTTGGACAACGTGGGACAACGTGGGACAACGTGGGACAACGTGGGACAACGTGGGACAACGTGGGACAACGTGGGACAACGTGGGACATCGTGGGACAACGTGGGACAACGTGGGACAACGTGGGACAACGTGGGACATCGTTGGACAACGTGGGACAACGTGGGACAACGTGGGACAACGTGGGACACCGTTGGACATCGCTGGACACCGTTGGACATCGTTGGACACCGTGGGACAACGTGGGACAACGTGGGACATCGTGGGACAACGTGGGACAACGTGGGACAACGTGGGACATCGTGGGACACCGTGGGACAACGTGGGACAACGTGGGACAACGTGGGACAACGTCGGACAACGTGGGACAACGTGGGACATCGTGGGACAACGTGGGACAACGTGGGACAACGTGGGACAACGTGGGACAACGTGGGACACCGTTGGACACCGTGGGACACCGTTGGACACCGTTGGACATCGTTGGACACCGTGGGACAACGTGGGACAACGTGGGACAACGTGGGACAACGTGGGACATCGTGGGACAACGTGGGACAACGTGGGACAACGTGGGACAACGTGGGACATCGTGGGACAACGTGGGACAACGTGGGACAACGTGGGACATCGTGGGACAACGTGGGACAACGTGGGACAACGTGGGACAACGTGGGACACCGTTGGACACCGTTGGACACCGTTGGACACCGTGGGACATCGTTGGACACCGTGGGACAACGTGGGACAACGTGGGACAACGTGGGAAACCATGGAACAACGTGGGACAACGTGGGACACCGTTGGACATCGTTGGACATCGTTGGACACCGTGGGACAACGTGGGACAACGTGGGACAACGTGGGACAACGTGGGACAAGGTTGGACACCGTTGGACACCGTGGGACAACGTGGGACAACGTGGGACAACGTGGGACAACGTGGGACAACGTGGGACAACGTGGGACAACGTGGGACAACGTGGGACACCGTTGGACACCGTTGGACATCGTTGGACACCGTGGGACAACGTGGGACAACGTGGGACATCGTGGGACAACGTGGGACAACGTGGGACAACGTGGGACATCGTGGGACAACGTGGGACAACGTGGGACAACGTGGGACACCGTTGGACACCGTTGGACACCGTTGGACACCGTTGGACATCGTTGGACATCGTTGGACATCGTTGGACATCGTGGGACACCGTTGGACATCGTTGGACATCGTTGGACACCGTTGGACATCGTTGGACACCGTTGGACATCGTTGGACATCGTTGGACATCGTGGGACACCGTTGGACATCGTTGAACATCGTTGGACAACGTGGGACAACGTGGGACAACGTGGGACAACGTGGGACAACGTGGGACAACGTGGGACAACGTGGGACAACGTGGGACATCGTGGGACAACGTGGGACAACGTGGGACAACGTGGGACAACGTGGGACATCGTTGGACAACGTGGGACAACGTGGGACAACGTGGGACAACGTGGGACATCGTGCGACAACGTGGGACAACGTGGGACAACGTGGGACAACGTGGGACAACGTGGGACAACGTGGGACAACGTGGGACAACGTGGGACAACGTGGGACAACGTGGGACATCGTGGGACAACGTGGGACAACGTGGGACAACGTGGGACAACGTGGGACATCGTTGGACAACGTGGGACAACGTGGGACAACGTGGGACAACGTGGGACAACGTGGGACAACGTGGGACAACGTGGGACAACGTGGGACAACGTGGGACATCGTGCGACAACGTGGGACAACGTGGGACAACGTGGGACAACGTGGGACAACGTGGGACAACGTGGGACAACGTGGGACAACGTGGGACAACGTGGGACAACGTGGGACAACGTGGGACAACGTGGCACAACGTGGGACAACGTGGGACACCGTTGGACATCGTGGGACAACGTGGGACAACGTGGGACAACGTGGGACAACGTGGGACAACGTGGGACAACGTGGGACAACGTGGGACAACGTGGGACACCGTTGGACACCGTTGGACATCGTTGGACACCGTGGGACAACGTGGGACAACGTGGGACAACGTGGGACAACGTGGGACAACGTGGGACAACGTGGGACAACGTGGGACAACGTGGGACAACGTGGGACAACGTGGGACAACGTGGGACATCGTGGGACAACGTGGGACAACGTGGGACAACGTGGGACAACGTGGGACATCGTTGGACACCGTTGGACACCGTGGGACAACGTGGGACAACGTGGGACAACGTGGGACAACGTGGGACAACGTGGGATAACGTGGGACACCGTTGGACACCGTTGGACACCGTTGGACACCGTTGGACATCGTTGGACACCGTGGGACAACGTGGGACAACGTGGGACAACGTGGGAAACCATGGAACAACGTGGGACAACGTGGGACACCGTTGGACATCGCTGGACATCGTTGGACACCGTGGGACAACGTGGGACAACGTGGGAAAACGTGGGACAACGTGGGACACCGTTGGACATCGCTGGACACTGTTGGACATCGTTGGACACCGTGGGACAACGTGGGACAACGTGGGACAACGTGGGACAACGTGGGACACCGTTGGACATCGCTGGACACCGTTGGACATCGTTGGACACCGTGGGACAACGTGGGACAACGTGGGACAACGTGGGACAACGTGGGACAACGTGGGACAACGTGGGACAACGTGGGACAACGTGGGACAACGTGGGACAACGTGGGACATCGTGGGACAACGTGGGACAACGTGGGACAACGTGGGACAACGTGGGACATCGTTGGACAACGTGGGACACCGTTGGACACCGTTGGACACCGTTGGACACCGTTGGACATCGTTGGACACCGTGGGACAACGTGGGACAACGTGGGACAACGTGGGAAACCATGGAACAACGTGGGACAACGTGGGACACCTTTGGACATCGTTGGACAACGTGGGACAACGTGGGACAACGTGGGACAACGTGGGACAACGTGGGACAACGTGGGACAACGTGGGACAACGTGGGACAACGTGGGACACCGTTGGACACCGTGGGACACCGTTGGACACCGTTGGACATCGTTGGACACCGTGGGACAACGTGGGACAACGTGGGCAACGTGGGACAACGTGGGACAACGTGGGACAACGTGGGACAACGTGGGACAACGTGGGACAACGTGGGACATCGTTGGACATCGTTGGACACCGTTGGACATCGTTGGACACCGTTGGACATCGTTGGACATCGTTGGACATCGTGGGACACCGTTGGACATCGTTGGACATCGTTGGACACCGTTGGACATCGTTGGACATCGTTGGACATCGTTGGACACCGTTGGACACCGTTGGACACCGTTGGACATCGTTGGACACCGTGGGACAACGTGGGACAACGTGGGACAACGTGGGACAACGTGGGACAACGTGGGACAACGTGGGACATCGTGGGACAACGTGGGACAACGTGGGACAACGTGGGACAACGTGGGACAACGTGGGACACCGTTGGACACCGTGGGACACCGTTGGACACCGTTGGACATCGTTGGACACCGTGGGACAACGTGGGACAACGTGGGACAACGTGGGACAACGTGGGACAACGTGGGACAACGTGGGACAACGTGGGACAACGTGGGACAACGTGGGACAACGTGGGACAACGTGGGACATCGTGGGACAACGTGGGACAACGTGGGACAACGTGGGACAACGTGGGACATCGTTGGACACCGTTGGACATCGTTGGACACCGTGGGACAACGTGGGACAACGTGGGACAACGTGGGACAACGTGGGACAACGTGGGACAACGTGGGACAACGTGGGACAACGTGGGACAACGTGGGACAACGTGGGACACCGTTGGACATCGCTGGACACCGTTGGACATCGTTGGACACCGTGGGACAACGTGGGACAACGTGGGACAACGTGGGACAACGTGGGACAACGTGGGACAACGTGGGACAACGTGGGACATCGTGGGACAACGTGGGACAACGTGGGACAACGTGGGACAACGTGGGACACCGTTGGACATCGTTGGACACCGTGGGACACCGTGGGACAACGTGGGACAACGTGGGACAACGTGGGACAACGTGGGACAACGTGGGAAACCATGGAACAACGTGGGACAACGTGGGACACCGTTGGACATCGTTGGACAACGTGGGACAACGTGGGACAACGTGGGACAACGTGGGACAACGTGGGAAAACGTGGGACAACGTGGGACACCGTTGGACATCGCTGGACACCGTTGGACATCGTTGGACACCGTGGGACAACGTGGGACAACGTGGGACAACGTGGGACAACGTGGGACAACGTGGGACAACGTGGGACAACGTGGGACAACGTGGGACAACGTGGGACATCGTGGGACAACGTGGGACAACGTGGGACAACGTGGGACAACGTGGGACATCGTTGGACACCGTTGGACACCGTGGGACAACGTGGGACAACGTGGGACAACGTGGGACAACGTGGGACAACGTGGGACAACGTGGGACAACGTGGGACAACGTGGGACAACGTGGGACAACGTGGGACAACGTGGGACAACGTGGGACAACGTGGGACAACGTGGGACAACGTGGGACAACGTGGGACAACGTGGGACAACGTGGGACAACGTGGGACAACGTGGGACATCGTGGGACAACGCGGGACAACGTGGGACAACGTGGGACAACGTGGGACACCGTTGGACATCGTTGGACACCGTGGGACAACGTGGGACAACGTGGGACAACGTGGGACACCGTTGGACACCGTTGGACACCGTTGGACACCGTTGGACATCGTTGGACACCGTGGGACAACGTGGGACAACGTGGGACAACGTGGGAAACCATGGAACAACGTGGGACAACGTGGGACACCGTTGGACATCGTTGGACAACGTGGGACAACGTGGGACAACGTGGGACAACGTGGGACAACGTGGGACAACGTGGGACAACGTGGGACACCGTTGGACACCGTGGGACACCGTTGGACACCGTTGGACATCGTTGGACACCGTGGGACAACGTGGGACAACGTGGGACAACGTGGGACAACGTGGGACAACGTGGGACAACGTGGGACAACGTGGGACAACGTGGGACAACGTGGGACAACGTGGGACAACGTGGGACAACGTGGGACATCGTGGGACAACGTGGGACAACGTGGGACAACGTGGGACAACGTGGGACACCGTTGGACAACGTGGGACACCGTTGGACATCGCTGGACACCGTGGGACAACGTGGGACAACGTGGGACAACGTGGGACATCGTGGGACAACGTGGGACAACGTGGGACAACGTGGGACAACGTGGGACAACGTGGGACAACGTGGGACAACGTGGGACAACGTGGGACAACGTGGGACAACGTGGGAAACCATGGAACAACGTGGGACAACGTGGGACACCGTTGGACATCGTTGGACAACGTGGGACAACGTGGGACAACGTGGGACAACGTGGGACAACGTGGGAAAACGTGGGACAACGTGGGACACCGTTGGACATCGCTGGACACCGTTGGACATCGTTGGACACCGTGGGACAACGTGGGACAACGTGGGACAACGTGGGACAACGTGGGACAACGTGGGACAACGTGGGACAACGTGGGACAACGTGGGACAACGTGGGACAACGTGGGACAACGTGGGACAACGTGGGACAACGTGGGACAACGTGGGACAACGTGGGACAACGTGGGACAACGTGGGACAACGTGGGACAACGTGGGACATCGTGGGACAACGTGGGACAACGTGGGACAACGTGGGACAACGTGGGACACCGTTGGACATCGTTGGACACCGTGGGACAACGTGGGACAACGTGGGACAACGTGGGACACCGTTGGACACCGTTGGACACCGTTGGACACCGTTGGACATCGTTGGACACCGTGGGACAACGTGGGACAACGTGGGACAACGTGGGAAACCATGGAACAACGTGGGACAACGTGGGACACCGTTGGACATCGTTGGACAACGTGGGACAACGTGGGACAACGTGGGACAACGTGGGACAACGTGGGACAACGTGGGACAACGTGGGACACCGTTGGACACCGTGGGACACCGTTGGACACCGTTGGACATCGTTGGACACCGTGGGACAACGTGGGACAACGTGGGACAACGTGGGACAACGTGGGACAACGTGGGACAACGTGGGACAACGTGGGACAACGTGGGACAACGTGGGACAACGTGGGACAACGTGGGACAACGTGGGACATCGTGGGACAACGTGGGACAACGTGGGACAACGTGGGACAACGTGGGACACCGTTGGACAACGTGGGACACCGTTGGACATCGCTGGACACCGTGGGACAACGTGGGACAACGTGGGACAACGTGGGACATCGTGGGACAACGTGGGACAACGTGGGACAACGTGGGACAACGTGGGACAACGTGGGACACCGTTGGACACCGTTGGACACCGTTGGACACCGTTGGACATCGTTGGACACCGTGGGACAACGTGGGACAACGTGGGACAACGTGGGAAGCCATGGAACAACGTGGGACAACGTGGGACACCGTTGGACATCGTTGGACATCGTTGGACACCGTGGGACAACGTGGGACAACGTGGGAAAACGTGGGACAACGTGGGACACCGTTGGACATCGCTGGACACCGTTGGACATCGTTGGACACCGTGGGACAACGTGGGACAACGTGGGACAACGTGGGACAACGTGGGACACCGTTGGACATCGTTGGACATCGTTGGACATCGTGGGACACCGTTGGACATCGTTGGACATCGTTGGACACCGTTGGACACCGTTGGACATCGTTGGACACCGTGGGACAACGTGGGACAACGTGGGACAACGTGGGACAACGTGGGACAACGTGGCACAACGTGGGACAACGTGGGACAACGTGGGACAACGTGGGACAACGTGGGACAACATGGGACAACGTGGGACATCGTGGGACAACGTGGGACACCGTTGGACATCGTTGGACACCGTGGGACAACGTGGGACAACGTGGGACAACGTGGGACAACGTGGGACAACGTGGGACACCGTTGGACATCGTTGGACATCGTTGGACATCGTGGGACACCGTTGGACATCGTTGGACATCGTTGGACACCGTTGGACACCGTTGGACAACGTGGGACATCGTGGGACAACGTGGGACAACGTGGGACAACGTGGGACAACGTGGGACACCGTTGGACACCGTGGGACACCGTTGGACACCGTTGGACACCGTTGGACATCGTTGGACATCGTTGGACATCGTGGGACACCGTTGGACATCGTTGGACATCGTTGGACACCGTTGGACATCGTTGGACACCGTTGGACATCGTTGGACATCGTTGGACATCGTGGGACACCGTTGGACATCGTTGGACATCGTTGGACACCGTTGGACATCGTTGGACATCGTTGGACATCGTTGGACACCGTTGGACACCGTTGGACACCGTTGGACACCGTTGGACATCGTTGGACACCGTTGGACACCGTTGCACACCGTTGGACACCGTTGCACACCGTTGGACACCGTTGGACATCGTTGGACACCGTGGGACAACGTGGGACAACGTGGGACAACGTGGGACATCGTGGGACAACGTGGGACAACGTGGGACAACGTGGGACAACGTTGGACATCGTTGGACACCGTTGGACACCGTGGGACAACGTGGGACAACGTGGGACAACGTGGGACAACGTGGGACAACGTGGGACAACGTGGGACAACGTGGGACAACGTGGGACAACGTGGGACAACGTGGGACAACGTGGGACAACGTGGGACAACGTGGGACAACGTGGGACATCGTGGGACAACGTGGGACAACGTGGGACAACGTGGGACAACGTGGGACAACGTGGGACACCGTTGGACATCGTTGGACACCGTGGGACAACGTGGGACAACGTGGGACAACGTGGGACACCGTTGGACACCGTTGGACACCGTTGGACACCGTTGGACATCGTTGGACACCGTGGGACAACGTGGGACAACGTGGGACAACGTGGGAAACCATGGAACAACGTGGGACAACGTGGGACACCGTTGGACATCGTTGGACAACGTGGGACAACGTGGGACAACGTGGGACAACGTGGGACAACGTGGGACAACGTGGGACAACGTGGGACAACGTGGGACACCGTTGGACACCGTGGGACACCGTTGGACACCGTTGGACATCGTTGGACACCGTGGGACAACGTGGGACAACGTGGGACAACGTGGGACAACGTGGGACAACGTGGGACAACGTGGGACAACGTGGGACAACGTGGGACAACGTGGGACAACGTGGGACACCGTGGGACACCGTTGGACATCGTTGGACACCGTGGGACAACGTGGGACAACGTGGGACCACGTGGGACAACGTGGGACAACGTGGGACAACGTGGGACAACGTGGGACAACGTGGGACAACGTGGGACAACGTGGGACAACGTGGGACAACGTGGGACAACGTGGGACAACGTGGGACACCGTTGGACATCGTTGGACACCGTGGGACACCGTGGGACAACGTGGGACAACGTGGGACAACGTGGGACAACGTGGGACAACGTGGGAAACCATGGAACAACGTGGGACAACGTGGGACACCGTTGGACATCGTTGGACAACGTGGGACAACGTGGGACAACGTGGGACAACGTGGGACAACGTGGGACAACGTGGGAAACCATGGAACAACGTGGGACAACGTGGGACACCGTTGGACATCGTTGGACAACGTGGGACAACGTGGGACAACGTGGGACAACGTGGGACAACGTGGGACAACGTGGGACACCGTTGGACACCGTGGGACACCGTTGGACACCGTTGGACATCGTTGGACACCGTGGGACAACGTGGGACAACGTGGGACAACGTGGGACAACGTAGGACAACGTGGGACAACGTGGGACAACGTGGGACAACGTGGGACAACGTGGGAAACCATGGAACAACGTGGGACAACGTGGGACACCGTTGGACATCGTTGGACATCGTTGGACACCGTGGGACAACGTGGGACAACGTGGGAAAACGTGGGACAACGTGGGACACCGTTGGACATCGCTGGACACCGTTGGACATCGTTGGACACCGTGGGACAACGTGGGACAACGTGGGACAACGTGGGACAACGTGGGACAACGTGGGACAACGTGGGACAACGTGGGACAACGTGGGACAACGTGGGACAACGTGGGACAACGTGGGACAACGTGGGACAACGTGGGACAACGTGGGACACCGTTGGACATCGTTGGACACCGTGGGACACCGTGGGACAACGTGGGACAACGTGGAACAACGTGGGACAACGTGGGACAACGTGGGAAACCATGGAACAACGTGGGACAACGTGGGACACCGTTGGACATCGTTGGACAACGTGGGACAACGTGGGACAACGTGGGACAACGTGGGACAACGTGGGACAACGTGGGACAACGTGGGACACCGTTGGACACCGTTGGACATCGTTGGACAACGTGGGACAACGTGGGACAACGTGGGACAACGTGGGACAACGTGGGACAACGTGGGACACCGTTGGACACCGTGGGACACCGTTGGACACCGTTGGACATCGTTGGACACCGTGGGACAACGTGGGACAACGTGGGACAACGTGGGACAACGTAGGACAACGTGGGACAACGTGGGACAACGTGGGACAACGTGGGACAACGTGGGAAACCATGGAACAACGTGGGACAACGTGGGACACCGTTGGACATCGTTGGACATCGTTGGACACCGTGGGACAACGTGGGACAACGTGGGAAAACGTGGGACAACGTGGGACACCGTTGGACATCGCTGGACACCGTTGGACATCGTTGGACACCGTGGGACAACGTGGGACAACGTGGGACAACGTGGGACAACGTGGGACAACGTGGGACAACGTGGGACAACGTGGGACAACGTGGGACAACGTGGGACAACGTGGGACAACGTGGGACAACGTGGGACAACGTGGGACAACGTGGGACATCGTGGGACAACTTGGGACAACGTGGGACAACGTGGGACAACGTGGGACAACGTGGGACACCGTCGGACATCGTTGGACACCGTGGGACAACGTGGGACAACGTGGGACAACGTGGGACACCGTTGGACACCGTTGGACACCGTTGGACACCGTTGGACATCGTTGGACACCGTGGGACAACGTGGGACAACGTGGGACAACGTGGGAAACCATGGAACAACGTGGGACAACGTGGGACACCGTTGGACACCGTTGGACACCGTGGGACACCGTTGGACACCGTTGGACATCGTTGGACACCGTGGGACAACGTGGGACAACGTGGGACAACGTGGGACAACGTAGGACAACGTGGGACAACGTGGGACAACGTGGGACAACGTGGGACAACGTGGGACAACGTGGGACAACGTGGGACAACGTGGGACAACGTGGGACACCGTTGTACAACGTGGGACACCGTTGGACACCGTTGGACATCGTTGGACACCGTGGGACAACGTGGGACAACGTGGGACAACGTGGGACAACGTGGGACAACGTGGGACAACGTGGGACAACGTGGGACATCGTGGGACAACTTGGGACAACGTGGGACAACGTGGGACAACGTGGGACAACGTGGGACACCGTTGGACATCGTTGGACACCGTGGGACAACGTGGGACAACGTGGGACAACGTGGGACACCGTTGGACACCGTTGGACACCGTTGGACACCGTTGGACATCGTTGGACACCGTGGGACAACGTGGGACAACGTGGGACAACGTGGGAAACCATGGAACAACGTGGGACAACGTGGGACACCGTTGGACATCGTTGGACAACGTGGGACAACGTGGGACAACGTGGGACAACGTGGGACAACGTGGGACAACGTGGGACAACGTGGGACACCGTTGGACACCGTGGGACACCGTTGGACACCGTTGGACATCGTTGGACACCGTGGGACAACGTGGGACAACGTGGGACAACGTGGGACAACGTGGGACAACGTGGGACAACGTGGGACAACGTGGGACAACGTGGGACAGCGTGGGACAACGTGGGACAACGTGGGACATCGTGGGACAACGTGGGACAACGTGGGACAACGTGGGACAACGTGGGACACCGTTGGACAACGTGGGACACCGTTGGACATCGTTGGACACCGTGGGACAACGTGGGACAACGTGGGACCACGTGGGACAACGTGGGACAACGTGGGACAACGTGGGACACCGTTGGACACCGTGGGACAACGTGGGACAACGTGGGACCACGTGGGACAACGTGGGACAACGTGGGACAACGTGGGACAACGTGGGACATCGTGGGACAACGTGGGACAACGTGGGACAACGTGGGACAACGTGGGACAACGTGGGACACCGTTGGACACCGTTGGACACCGTTGGACACCGTTGGACATCGTTGGACACCGTGGGACAACGTGGGACAACGTGGGACAACGTGGGAAACCATGGAACAACGTGGGACAACGTGGGACACCGTTGGACATCGTTGGACATCGTTGGACACCGTGGGACAACGTGGGACAACGTGGGAAAACGTGGGACAACGTGGGACACCGTTGGACATCGCTGTACACCGTTGGACATCGTTGGACACCGTGGGACAACGTGGGACAACGTGGGACAACGTGGGACAACGTGGGACAACGTGGGACAACGTGGGACAACGTGGGACAACGTGGGAAAACGTGGGACAACGTGGGACAACGTGGGACACCGTTGGACATCGCTGGACACCGTTGGACATCGTTGGACACCGTGGGACAACGTGGGACAACGTGGGACATCGTGGGACAACGTGGGACAACGTGGGACAACGTGGGACATCGTGGGACACCGTGGGACAACGTGGGACAACGTGGGACAACGTGGGACACCGTTGGACACCGTTGGACACCGTTGGACACCGTTGGACATCGTTGGACACCGTGGGACAACGTGGGACAACGTGGGACAACGTGGGAAACCATGGAACAACGTGGGACAACGTGGGACACCGTTGGACATCGTTGGACAACGTGGGACAACGTGGGACAACGTGGGACAACGTGGGACAACGTGGGACAACGTGGGACAACGTGGGACAACGTGGGACACCGTTGGACACCGTGGGACACCGTTGGACATCGTTGGACACCGTGGGACAACGTGGGACAACGTGGGACCACGTGGGACAACGTGGGACAACGTGGGACAACGTGGGACAACGTGGGACATCGTGGGACAACGTGGGACAACGTGGGACAACGTGGGACAACGTGGGACACCGTTGGACACCGTTGGACATCGTTGGACACCGTGGGACAACGTGGGACAACGTGGGACAACGTGGGAAACCATGGAACAACGTGGGACAACGTGGGACACCGTTGGACATCGTTGGACATCGTTGGACACCGTGGGACAACGTGGGACAACGTGGGAAAACGTGGGACAACGTGGGACACCGTTGGACATCGCTGGACACCGTTGGACATCGTTGGACACCGTGGGACAACGTGGGACAACGTGGGACAACGTGGGACAACGTGGGACAACGTGGGACAACGTGGGACAACGTGGGACAACGTGGGAAAACGTGGGACAACGTGGGACACCGTTGGACATCGCTGGACACCGTTGGACATCGTTGGACACCGTGGGACAACGTGGGACAACGTGGGACATCGTGGGACAACGTGGGACAACGTGGGACAACGTGGGACATCGTGGGACACCGTGGGACAACGTGGGACAACGTGGGACAACGTGGGACAACGTCGGACAACGTGGGACAACGTGGGACAACGTGGGACAACGTGGGACAACGTGGGACAACGTGGGACATCGTGGGACATCGTGGGACAACGTGGGACAACGTGGGACAACGTGGGACATCGTGGGACAACGTGGGACAACGTGGGACAACGTGGGACACCGTGGGACAACGTGGGACAACGTGGGACAACGTGGGACAACGTGGGACAACGTGGGACAACGTGGGACAACGTGGGACAACGTGGGACAACGTGGGACAACGTGGGACAACGTGGGACAACGTGGGACAACGTGGGACACCGTGGGACAACGTGGGACAACGTGGGACAACGTGGGACAACGTGGGACAACGTGGGACAACGTGGGACAACGTGGGACAACGTGGGACAACGTGGGACAACGTGGGACAACGTGGGACAACGTGGGACAACGTGGGACATCGTGGGACAACGTGGGACAACGTGGGACATCGTGCGACAACGTGGGACAACGTGGGACAACGTGGGACAACGTGGGACAACGTGGGACAACGTGGGACAACGTGGGACAACGTGGGACAACGTGGGACAACGTGGGACAACGTGGGACAACGTGGGACAACGTGGGACAACGTGGGACAACGTGGGACAACGTGGGACAACGTGGGACAACGTGGGACAACGTGGGACAACGTGGGACACCGTTGGACACCGTTGGACATCGTTGGACACCGTGGGACAACGTGGGACAACGTGGGACAACGTGGGACAACGTGGGACAACGTGGGACAACGTGGGACAACGTGGGACAACGTGGGACAACGTGGGACAACGTGGGACAACGTGGGACATCGTGGGACAACGTGGGACAACGTGGGACAACGTGGGACAACGTGGGACATCGTTGGACAACGTGGGACAACGTGGGACAACGTGGGACAACGTGGGACAACGTGGGACAACGTGGGACATCGTGGGACAACGTGGGACAACGTGGGACATCGTGCGACAACGTGGGACAACGTGGGACAACGTGGGACAACGTGGGACAACGTGGGACAACGTGGGACAACGTGGGACAACGTGGGACCACGTGGGACAACGTGGGACAACGTGGGACAACGTGGCACAACGTGGGACAACGTGGGACACCGTTGGACATCGTTGGACAACGTGGGACAACGTGGGACAACGTGGGACAACGTGGGACAACGTGGGACAACGTGGGACAACGTGGGACACCGTTGGACATCGTTGGACAACGTGGGACAACGTGGGACACCGTGGGACACCGTTGGACACCGTTGGACATCGTTGGACACCGTGGGACAACGGGGGACAACGTGGGACAACGTGGGACAACGTGGGACAACGTGGGACAACGTGGGACAACGTGGGACAACGTGGGACAGCGTGGGACAACGTGGGACAACGTGGGACATCGTGGGACAACGTGGGACAACGTGGGACAACGTGGGACAACGTGGGACACCGTTGGACAACGTGGGACACCGTTGGACATCGTTGGACACCGTGGGACAACGTGGGACAACGTGGGACCACGTGGGACAACGTGGGACAACGTGGGACAACGTGGGACACCGTTGGACACCGTGGGACAACGTGGGACAACGTGGGACCACGTGGGACAACGTGGGACAACGTGGGACAACGTGGGACAACGTGGGACATCGTGGGACAACGTGGGACAACGTGGGACAACGTGGGACAACGTGGGACAACGTGGGACACCGTTGGACACCGTTGGACACCGTTGGACACCGTTGGACATCGTTGGACACCGTGGGACAACGTGGGACAACGTGGGACAACGTGGGAAACCATGGAACAACGTGGGACAACGTGGGACACCGTTGGACATCGTTGGACATCGTTGGACACCGTGGGACAACGTGGGACAACGTGGGAAAACGTGGGACAACGTGGGACACCGTTGGACATCGCTGGACACCGTTGGACATCGTTGGACACCGTGGGACAACGTGGGACAACGTGGGACAACGTGGGACAACGTGGGACAACGTGGGACAACGTGGGACAACGTGGGACAACGTGGGAAAACGTGGGACAACGTGGGACAACGTGGGACACCGTTGGACATCGCTGGACACCGTTGGACATCGTTGGACACCGTGGGACAACGTGGGACAACGTGGGACATCGTGGGACAACGTGGGACAACGTGGGACAACGTGGGACATCGTGGGACACCGTGGGACAACGTGGGACAACGTGGGACAACGTGGGACACCGTTGGACACCGTTGGACACCGTTGGACACCGTTGGACATCGTTGGACACCGTGGGACAACGTGGGACAACGTGGGACAACGTGGGAAACCATGGAACAACGTGGGACAACGTGGGACACCGTTGGACATCGTTGGACAACGTGGGACAACGTGGGACAACGTGGGACAACGTGGGACAACGTGGGACAACGTGGGACAACGTGGGACAACGTGGGACACCGTTGGACACCGTGGGACACCGTTGGACACCGTTGGACATCGTTGGACACCGTGGGACAACGGGGGACAACGTGGGACAACGTGGGACAACGTGGGACAACGTGGGACAACGTGGGACCACGTGGGACAACGTGGGACAACGTGGGACAACGTGGGACAACGTGGGACATCGTGGGACAACGTGGGACAACGTGGGACAACGTGGGACAACGTGGGACACCGTTGGACAACGTGGGACACCGTTGGACATCGTTGGACACCGTGGGACAACGTGGGACAACGTGGGACCACGTGGGACAACGTGGGACAACGTGGGACAACGTGGGACACCGTTGGACACCGTGGGACAACGTGGGACAACGTGGGACCACGTGGGACAACGTGGGACAACGTGGGACAACGTGGGACAACGTGGGACATCGTGGGACAACGTGGGACAACGTGGGACAACGTGGGACAACGTGGGACAACGTGGGACACCGTTGGACACCGTTGGACATCGTTGGACACCGTGGGACAACGTGGGACAACGTGGGACAACGTGGGAAACCATGGAACAACGTGGGACAACGTGGGACACCGTTGGACATCGTTGGACATCGTTGGACAACGTGGGACAACGTGGGACAACGTGGGAAAACGTGGGACAACGTGGGACACCGTTGGACATCGCTGGACACCGTTGGACATCGTTGGACAACGTGGGACAACGTGGGACAACGTGGGACAACGTGGGACAACGTGGGACAACGTGGGAAAACGTGGGACAACGTGGGACACCGTTGGACATCGCTGGACACCGTTGGACATCGTTGGACACCGTGGGACAACGTGGGACAACGTGGGACATCGTGGGACAACGTGGGACAACGTGGGACAACGTGGGACATCGTGGGACACCGTGGGACAACGTGGGACAACGTGGGACAACGTGGGACAACGTGGGACAACGTGGGACAACGTGGGACATCGTGGGACAACGTGGGACAACGTGGGAGAACGTGGGACAACGTGGGACAACGTGGGACACCGTTGGACACCGTGGGACACCGTTGGACACCGTTGGACATCGTTGGACACCGTGGAACAACGTGGGACAACGTGGGACAACGTGGGACAACGTGGGACATCGTGGGACAACGTGGGACAACGTGGGACAACGTGGGACAACGTGGGACATCGTGGGACAACGTGGGACAACGTGGGACAACGTGGGACATCGTGGGACAACGTGGGACAACGTGGGACAACGTGGGACAACGTGGGACACCGTTGGACACCGTTGGACATCGTTGGACACCGTGGGACAACGTGGGACAACGTGGGACAACGTGGGACAACGTGGGACAACGTGGGACAACGTGGGACAACGTGGGACAACGTGGGACAACGTGGGACAACGTGGGACAACGTGGGACAACGTGGGACAACGTGGGACACCGTTGGACACCGTTGGACATCGTTGGACACCGTGGGACAACGTGGGACAACGTGGGACAACGTGGGACAACGTGGGACAACGTGGGACAACGTGGGACAACGTGGGACAACGTGGGACAACGTGGGACAACGTGGGACATCGTGGGACAACGTGGGACAACGTGGGACAACGTGGGACAACGTGGGACATCGTTGGACAACGTGGGACAACGTGGGACAACGTGGGACAACGTGGGACATCGTGGGACAACGTGGGACAACGTGGGACATCGTGCGACAACGTGGGACAACGTGGGACAACGTGGGACAACGTGGGACAACGTGGGACAACGTGGGACAACGTGGGACAACGTGGGACAACGTGGGACAACGTGGGACAACGTGGGACAACGTGGGACAACGTGGGACAACGTGGGACAACGTGGGACAACGTGGGACAACGTGGGACAACGTGGGACACCGTTGGACACCGTTGGACATCGTTGGACACCGTGGGACAACGTGGGACAACGTGGGACAACGTGGGACAACGTGGGACAACGTGGGACAACGTGGGACAACGTGGGACAACGTGGGACAACGTGGGACAACGTGGGACAACGTGGGACATCGTGGGACAACGTGGGACAACGTGGGACAACGTGGGACAACGTGGGACATCGTTGGACAACGTGGGACAACGTGGGACAACGTGGGAAAACGTGGGACAACGTGGGACAACGTGGGACATCGTGGGACAACGTGGGACAACGTGGGACATCGTGCGACAACGTGGGACAACGTGGGACAACGTGGGACTACGTGGGACAACGTGGGACAACGTGGGACAACGTGGGACAACGTGGGACAACGTGGGACAACGTGGGACAACGTGGGACAACGTGGCACAACGTGGGACAACGTGGGACACCGTTGGACATCGTTGGACAACGTGGGACAACGTGGGACAACGTGGGACAACGTGGGACAACGTGGGACAACGTGGGACAACGTGGGACAACGTGGGACACCGTTGGACACCGTTGGACATCGTTGGACACCGTGGGACAACGTGGGACAACGTGGGACAACGTGGGACAACGTGGGACAACGTGGGACAACGTGGGACAACGTGGGACAACGTGGGACAACGTGGGACAACGTGGGACAACGTGGGACAACGTGGGACATCGTGGGACAACGTGGGACAACGTGGGACAACGTGGGACAACGTGGGACATCGTTGGACAACGTGGGACAACGTGGGACAACGTGGGACAACGTGGGACAACGTGGGACAACGTGGGACATCGTGGGACAACGTGGGACAACGTGGGACATCGTGCGACAACGTGGGACAACGTGGGACAACGTGGGACAACGTGGGACAACGTGGGACAACGTGGGACAACGTGGGACAACGTGGGACAACGTGGGACAACGTGGCACAACGTGGGACAACGTGGGACACCGTTGGACATCGTTGGACAACGTGGGACAACGTGGGACAACGTGGGACAACGTGGGACAACGTGGGACAACGTGGGACAACGTGGGACAACGTGGGACACCGTTGGACACCGTTGGACATCGTTGGACACCGTGGGACAACGTGGGACAACGTGGGACAACGTGGGACAACGTGGGACAACGTGGGACAACGTGGGACAACGTGGGACAACGTGGGACAACGTGGGACAACGTGGGACAACGTGGGACATCGTGGGACAACGTGGGACAACGTGGGACAACGTGGGACAACGTGGGACAACGTGGGACAACGTGGGACAACGTGGGACATCGTTGGACAACGTGGGACAACGTGGGACAACGTGGGACAACGTGGGACAACGTGGGACAACGTGGGACATCGTGGGACAACGTGGGACAACGTGGGACATCGTGCGACAACGTGGGACAACGTGGGACAACGTGGGACAACGTGGGACAACGTGGGACAACGTGGGACAACGTGGGACACCGTTGGACACCGTTGGACATCGTTGGACACCGTGGGACACCGTGGGACAACGTGGGACAACGTGGGACAACGTGGGACAACGTGGGACATCGTGGGACAACGTGGGACAACGTGGGACAACGTGGGACAACGTGGGACATCGTGGGACAACGTGGGACAACGTGGGACAACGTGGGACATCGTGGGACAACGTGGGACAACGTGGGACAACGTGGGACAACGTGGGACACCGTTGGACACCGTTGGACATCGTTGGACACCGTGGGACAACGTGGGACAACGTGGGACAACGTGGGACAACGTGGGACAACGTGGGACAACGTGGGACAACGTGGGACAACGTGGGACAACGTGGGACAACGTGGGACAACGTGGGACAACGTGGGACAACGTGGGACACCGTTGGACACCGTTGGACATCGTTGGACACCGTGGGACAACGTGGGACAACGTGGGACAACGTGGGACAACGTGGGACAACGTGGGACAACGTGGGACAACGTGGGACAACGTGGGACAACGTGGGACAACGTGGGACATCGTGGGACAACGTGGGACAACGTGGGACAACGTGGGACAACGTGGGACATCGTTGGACAACGTTGGACAACGTGGGACAACGTGGGACAACGTGGGACATCGTGGGACAACGTGGGACAACGTGGGACATCGTGCGACAACGTGGGACAACGTGGGACAACGTGGGACAACGTGGGACAACGTGGGACAACGTGGGACAACGTGGGACAACGTGGGACAACGTGGGACAACGTGGGACAACGTGGGACAACGTGGGACAACGTGGGACAACGTGGGACAACGTGGGACAACGTGGGACAACGTGGGACAACGTGGGACACCGTTGGACACCGTTGGACATCGTTGGACACCGTGGGACAACGTGGGACAACGTGGGACAACGTGGGACAACGTGGGACAACGTGGGACAACGTGGGACAACGTGGGACAACGTGGGACAACGTGGGACAACGTGGGACAACGTGGGACATCGTGGGACAACGTGGGACAACGTGGGACAACGTGGGACAACGTGGGACATCGTTGGACAACGTGGGACAACGTGGGACAACGTGGGACAACGTGGGACAACGTGGGACAACGTGGGACATCGTGGGACAACGTGGGACAACGTGGGACATCGTGCGACAACGTGGGACAACGTGGGACAACGTGGGACTACGTGGGACAACGTGGGACAACGTGGGACAACGTGGGACAACGTGGGACAACGTGGGACAACGTGGGACAACGTGGGACAACGTGGCACAACGTGGGACAACGTGGGACACCGTTGGACATCGTTGGACAACGTGGGACAACGTGGGACAACGTGGGACAACGTGGGACAACGTGGGACAACGTGGGACAACGTGGGACAACGTGGGACACCGTTGGACACCGTTGGACATCGTTGGACACCGTGGGACAACGTGGGACAACGTGGGACAACGTGGGACAACGTGGGACAACGTGGGACAACGTGGGACAACGTGGGACAACGTGGGACAACGTGGGACAACGTGGGACAACGTGGGACATCGTGGGACAACGTGGGACAACGTGGGACAACGTGGGACAACGTGGGACATCGTTGGACACCGTTGGACACCGTGGGACAACGTGGGACAACGTGGGACAACGTGGGACAACGTGGGACAACGTGGGACAACGTGGGACACCGTTGGACACCGTTGGACACCGTTGGACACCGTTGGACATCGTTGGACACCGTGGGACAACGTGGGACAACGTGGGACAACGTGGGAAACCATGGAACAACGTGGGACAACGTGGGACACCGTTGGACATCGCTGGACATCGTTGGACACCGTGGGACAACGTGGGACAACGTGGGAAAACGTGGGACAACGTGGGACACCGTTGGACATCGCTGGACACCGTTGGACATCGTTGGACACCGTGGGACAACGTGGGACAACGTGGGACAACGTGGGACAACGTGGGACAACGTGGGACAACGTGGGACAACGTGGGACAACGTGGGACAACGTGGGACAACGTGGGACATCGTGGGACAACGTGGGACAATGTGGGACAACGTGGGACAACGTGGGACATCGTTGGACAACGTGGGACACCGTTGGACACCGTTGGACACCGTTGGACACCGTTGGACATCGTTGGACACCGTGGGACAACGTGGGACAACGTGGGACAACGTGGGAAACCATGGAACAACGTGGGACAACGTGGGACACCGTTGGACATCGTGGGACAACGTGGGACAACGTGGGACAACGTGGGACAACGTGGGACAACGTGGGACAACGTGGGACAACGTGGGACACCGTTGGACACCGTGGGACACCGTTGGACACCGTTGGACATCGTTGGACACCGTGGGACAACGTGGGACAACGTGGGCAACGTGGGACAACGTGGGACAACGTGGGACAACGTGGGACAACGTGGGACAACGTGGGACAACGTGGGACATCGTTGGACATCGTTGGACACCGTTGGACATCGTTGGACACCGTTGGACATCGTTGGACATCGTTGGACATCGTGGGACACCGTTGGACATCGTTGGACATCGTTGGACACCGTTGGACATCGTTGGACATCGTTGGACATCGTTGGACACCGTTGGACACCGTTGGACACCGTTGGACATCGTTGGACACCGTGGGACAACGTGGGACAACGTGGGACAACGTGGGACAACGTGGGACAACGTGGGACAACGTGCGACATCGTGGGACAACGTGGGACAACGTGGGACAACGTGGGACAACGTGGGACAACGTGGGACACCGTTGGACACCGTTGGACACCGTTGGACACCGTTGGACATCGTTGGACACCGTGGGACAACGTGGGACAACGTGGGACAACGTGGGACAACGTGGGACAACGTGGGACAACGTGGGACAACGTGGGACAACGTGGGACACCGTTGGACATCGTTGGACACCGTGGGACAACGTGGGACAACGTGGGACAACGTGGGACAACGTGGGACAACGTGGGACAACGTGGGACAACGTGGGACAACGTGGGACATCGTGGGACAACGTGGGACAACGTGGGACAACGTGGGACAACGTGGGACACCGTTGGACAACGTGGGACACCGTTGGACATCGTTGGACACCGTGGGACACCGTGGGACAACGTGGGACAACGTGGGACCACGTGGGACAACGTGGGACAACGTGGGACAACGTGGGACAACGTGGGACAACGTGGGACAACGTGGGACAACGTGGGACAACGTGGGACATCGTGGGACAACGTGGGACACCGTGGGACAACGTGGGACAACGTGGGACCACGTGGGACAACGTGGGACAACGTGGGACAACGTGGGACAACGTGGGACAACGTGGGACAACGTGGGACAACGTGGGACAACGTGGGACAACGTGGGACAACGTGGGACAACGTGGGACAACGTGGGACAACGTGGGACAACGTGGGACACCGTTGGACATCGTTGGACACCGTGGGACAACGTGGGACAACGTGGGACAACGTGGGACAACGTGGGACAACGTGGGACAACGTGGGAAACCATGGAACAACGTGGGACAACGTGGGACACCGTTGGACATCGTTGGACAACGTGGGACAACGTGGGACAACGTGGGACAACGTGGGACAACGTGGGACAACGTGGGACAACGTGGGACAACGTGGGACAACGTGGGACAACGTGGGACAACGTGGGACAACGTGGGACACCGTTGGACACCGTGGGACACCGTTGGACACCGTTGGACATCGTTGCACATCGTGGGACAACGTGGGACAACGTGGGACAACGTGGGACAACGTGGGACAACGTGGGACAACGTGGGACAACGTGGGACATCGTGGGACAACGTGGGACAACGTGGGACAACGTGGGACAACGTGGGACAACGTGGGACACCGTTGGACATCGTTGGACACCGTGGGACAACGTGGGACAACGTGGGACAACGTGGGACACCGTTGGACACCGTTGGACACCGTTGGACACCGTTGGACATCGTTGGACACCGTGGGACAACGTGGGACAACGTGGGACAACGTGGGACAACGTGGGACAACGTGGGACAACGTGGGACACCGTTGGACATCGTTGGACATCGTTGGACATCGTGGGACACCGTTGGACATCGTTGGACATCGTTGGACACCGTTGGACACCGTTGGACAACGTGGGACATCGTGCGACAACGTGGGACAACGTGGGACATCGTTGGACATCGTTGGACATCGTTGGACACCGTTGGACATCGTTGGACACCGTGGGACAACGTGGGACAACGTGGGACATCGTTGGACAACGTGGGACAACGTGGGACAACGTGGGACAACGTGGGACAACGTGGGACAACGTGGGACATCGTTGGACAACGTGGGACAACGTGGGACAACGTGGGACAACGTGGGACAACGTGGGACAACGTGGGACATCGTGGGACAACGTGGGACAACGTGGGACATCGTGCGACAACGTGGGACAACGTGGGACAACGTGGGACAACGTGGGACAACGTGGGACAACGTGGGACAACGTGGGACACCGTTGGACAACGTGGGACAACGTGGGACATCGTTGGACAACGTGGGACAACGTGGGACAACGTGGGACAACGTGGGACAACGTGGGACAACGTGGGACATCGTGGGACAACGTGGGACAACGTGGGACATCGTGCGACAACGTGGGACAACGTGGGACAACGTGGGACAACGTGGGACAACGTGGGACAACGTGGGACAACGTGGGACACCGTTGGACACCGTTGGACATCGTTGGACACCGTGGGACACCGTGGGACAACGTGGGACAACGTGGGACAACGTGGGACAACGTGGGACATCGTGGGACAACGTGGGACAACGTGGGACAACGTGGGACAACGTGGGACATCGTGGGACAACGTGGGACAACGTGGGACAACGTGGGACATCGTGGGACAACGTGGGACAACGTGGGACAACGTGGGACAACGTGGGACACCGTTGGACACCGTTGGACATCGTTGGACACCGTGGGACAACGTGGGACAACGTGGGACAACGTGGGACAACGTGGGACAACGTGGGACAACGTGGGACAACGTGGGACAACGTGGGACAACGTGGGACAACGTGGGACAACGTGGGACAACGTGGGACAACGTGGGACACCGTTGGACACCGTTGGACATCGTTGGACACCGTGGGACAACGTGGGACAACGTGGGACAACGTGGGACAACGTGGGACAACGTGGGACAACGTGGGACAACGTGGGACAACGTGGGACAACGTGGGACAACGTGGGACATCGTGGGACAACGTGGGACAACGTGGGACAACGTGGGACAACGTGGGACATCGTTGGACAACGTGGGACAACGTGGGACAACGTGGGACAACGTGGGACATCGTGGGACAGCGTGGGACAACGTGGGACATCGTGCGACAACGTGGGACAACGTGGGACAACGTGGGACAACGTGGGACAACGTGGGACAACGTGGGACAACGTGGGACAACGTGGGACAACGTGGGACAACGTGGGACAACGTGGGACAACGTGGGACAACGTGGGACAACGTGGGACAACGTGGGACAACGTGGGACAACGTGGGACAACGTGGGACACCGTTGGACACCGTTGGACATCGTTGGACACCGTGGGACAACGTGGGACAACGTGGGACAACGTGGGACAACGTGGGACAACGTGGGACAACGTGGGACAACGTGGGACAACGTGGGACAACGTGGGACAACGTGGGACAACGTGGGACATCGTGGGACAACGTGGGACAACGTGGGACAACGTGGGACAACGTGGGACATCGTTGGACAACGTGGGACAACGTGGGACAACGTGGGACAACGTGGGACAACGTGGGACAACGTGGGACACCGTGGGACAACGTGGGACAACGTGGGACATCGTGCGACAACGTGGGACAACGTGGGACAACGTGGGACTACGTGGGACAACGTGGGACAACGTGGGACAACGTGGGACAACGTGGGACAACGTGGGACAACGTGGGACAACGTGGGACAACGTGGCACAACGTGGGACAACGTGGGACACCGTTGGACATCGTTGGACAACGTGGGACAACGTGGGACAACGTGGGACAACGTGGGACAACGTGGGACAACGTGGGACAACGTGGGACAACGTGGGACACCGTTGGACACCGTTGGACATCGTTGGACACCGTGGGACAACGTGGGACAACGTGGGACAACGTGGGACAACGTGGGACAACGTGGGACAACGTGGGACAACGTGGGACAACGTGGGACAACGTGGGACAACGTGGGACAACGTGGGACATCGTGGGACAACGTGGGACAACGTGGGACAACGTGGGACAACGTGGGACATCGTTGGACACCGTTGGACACCGTGGGACAACGTGGGACAACGTGGGACAACGTGGGACAACGTGGGACAACGTGGGACAACGTGGGACACCGTTGGACACCGTTGGACACCGTTGGACACCGTTGGACATCGTTGGACACCGTGGGACAACGTGGGACAACGTGGGACAACGTGGGAAACCATGGAACAACGTGGGACAACGTGGGACACCGTTGGACATCGCTGGACATCGTTGGACACCGTGGGACAACGTGGGACAACGTGGGAAAACGTGGGACAACGTGGGACACCGTTGGACATCGCTGGACACCGTTGGACATCGTTGGACACCGTGGGACAACGTGGGACAACGTGGGACAACGTGGGACAACGTGGGACAACGTGGGACAACGTGGGACAACGTGGGACAACGTGGGACAACGTGGGACAACGTGGGACAACGTGGGACAACGTGGGACAATGTGGGACAACGTGGGACAACGTGGGACATCGTTGGACAACGTGGGACACCGTTGGACACCGTTGGACACCGTTGGACACCGTTGGACATCGTTGGACACCGTGGGACAACGTGGGACAACGTGGGACAACGTGGGAAACCATGGAACAACGTGGGACAACGTGGGACACCGTTGGACATCGTTGGACAACGTGGGACAACGTGGGACAACGTGGGACAACGTGGGACAACGTGGGACAACGTGGGACAACGTGGGACACCGTTGGACACCGTGGGACACCGTTGGACACCGTTGGACATCGTTGGACACCGTGGGACAACGTGGGACAACGTGGGCAACGTGGGACAACGTGGGACAACGTGGGACAACGTGGGACAACGTGGGACAACGTGGGACAACGTGGGACATCGTTGGACATCGTTGGACACCGTTGGACATCGTTGGACACCGTTGGACATCGTTGGACATCGTTGGACATCGTGGGACACCGTTGGACATCGTTGGACATCGTTGGACACCGTTGGACATCGTTGGACATCGTTGGACATCGTTGGACACCGTTGGACACCGTTGGACACCGTTGGACATCGTTGGACATCGTGGGACAACGTGGGACAACGTGGGACAACGTGGGACAACGTGGGACAACGTGGGACAACGTGCGACATCGTGGGACAACGTGGGACAACGTGGGACAACGTGGGACAACGTGGGACAACGTGGGACACCGTTGGACACCGTGGGACACCGTTGGACACCGTTGGACATCGTTGGACACCGTGGGACAACGTGGGACAACGTGGGACAACGTGGGACAACGTGGGACAACGTGGGACAACGTGGGACAACGTGGGACAACGTGGGACACCGTTGGACATCGTTGGACACCGTGGGACAACGTGGGACAACGTGGGACAACGTGGGACAACGTGGGACAACGTGGGACAACGTGGGACAACGTGGGACAACGTGGGACATCGTGGGACAACGTGGGACAACGTGGGACAACGTGGGACAACGTGGGACACCGTTGGACAACGTGGGACACCGTTGGACATCGTTGGACACCGTTGGACACCGTGGGACAACGTGGGACAACGTGGGACCACGTGGGACAACGTGGGACAACGTGGGACAACGTGGGACAACGTGGGACAACGTGGGACAACGTGGGACAACGTGGGACAACGTGGGACATCGTGGGACAACGTGGGACACCGTGGGACAACGTGGGACAACGTGGGACCACGTGGGACAACGTGGGACAACGTGGGACAACGTGGGACAACGTGGGACAACGTGGGACAACGTGGGACAACGTGGGACAACGTGGGACATCGTGGGACAACGTGGGACAACGTGGGACAACGTGGGACAACGTGGGACAACGTGGGACACCGTTGGACATCGTTGGACACCGTGGGACACCGTGGGACAACGTGGGACAACGTGGGACAACGTGGGACAACGTGGGACAACGTGGGAAACCATGGAACAACGTGGGACAACGTGGGACACCGTTGGACATCGTTGGACAACGTGGGACAACGTGGGACAACGTGGGACAACGTGGGACAACGTGGGACAACGTGGGACAACGTGGGACAACGTGGGACAACGTGGGACAACGTGGGACAACGTGGGACAACGTGGGACACCGTTGGACACCGTGGGACACCGTTGGACACCGTTGGACATCGTTGCACATCGTGGGACAACGTGGGACAACGTGGGACAACGTGGGACAACGTGGGACAACGTGGGACAACGTGGGACAACGTGGGACATCGTGGGACAACGTGGGACAACGTGGGACAACGTGGGACAACGTGGGACAACGTGGGACACCGTTGGACATCGTTGGACACCGTGGGACAACGTGGGACAACGTGGGACAACGTGGGACACCGTTGGACACCGTTGGACACCGTTGGACACCGTTGGACATCGTTGGACACCGTGGGACAACGTGGGACAACGTGGGACAACGTGGGACAACGTGGGACAACGTGGGACAACGTGGGACACCGTTGGACATCGTTGGACATCGTTGGACATCGTGGGACACCGTTGGACATCGTTGGACATCGTTGGACACCGTTGGACACCGTTGGACAACGTGGGACATCGTGCGACAACGTGGGACAACGTGGGACATCGTTGGACATCGTTGGACATCGTTGGACACCGTTGGACATCGTTGGACACCGTGGGACAACGTGGGACAACGTGGGACATCGTTGGACAACGTGGGACAACGTGGGACAACGTGGGACAACGTGGGACAACGTGGGACAACGTGGGACAACGTGGGACAACGTGGGACATCGTGGGACAACGTGGGACAACGTGGGACAACGTGGGACAACGTGGGACAACGTGGGACACCGTTGGACATCGTTGGACACCGTGGGACAACGTGGGACAACGTGGGACAACGTGGGACATCGTGGGACAACGTGGGACAACGTGGGAAAACGTGGGACAACGTGGGACAACGTGGGACACCGTTGGACATCGCTGGACACCGTTGGACATCGTTGGACACCGTGGGACAACGTGGGACAACGTGGGACATCGTGGGACAACGTGGGACAACGTGGGACACCGTGGGACATCGTGGGACACCGTGGGACAACGTGGGACAACGTGGGACAACGTGGGACACCGTTGGACACCGTTGGACACCGTTGGACACCGTTGGACATCGTTGGACACCGTGGGACAACGTGGGACAACGTGGGACAACGTGGGAAACCATGGAACAACGTGGGACAACGTGGGACACCGTTGGACATCGTTGGACAACGTGGGACAACGTGGGACAACGTGGGACAACGTGGGACAACGTGGGACAACGTGGGACAACGTGGGACAACGTGGGACACCGTTGGACACCGTGGGACACCGTTGGACACCGTTGGACATCGTTGGACACCGTGGGACAACGGGGGACAACGTGGGACAACGTGGGACAACGTGGGACAACGTGGGACAACGTGGGACCCCGTGGGACAACGTGGGACAACGTGGGACAACGTGGGACAACGTGGGACATCGTGGGACAACGTGGGACAACGTGGGACAACGTGGGACAACGTGGGACACCGTTGGACAACGTGGGACACCGTTGGACATCGTTGGACACCGTGGGACAACGTGGGACAACGTGGGACCACGTGGGACAACGTGGGACAACGTGGGACAACGTGGGACACCGTTGGACACCGTGGGACAACGTGGGACAACGTGGGACCACGTGGGACAACGTGGGACAACGTGGGACAACGTGGGACAACGTGGGACATCGTGGGACAACGTGGGACAACGTGGGACAACGTGGGACAACGTGGGACAACGTGGGACACCGTTGGACACCGTTGGACATCGTTGGACACCGTGGGACAACGTGGGACAACGTGGGACAACGTGGGAAACCATGGAACAACGTGGGACAACGTGGGACACCGTTGGACATCGTTGGACATCGTTGGACACCGTGGGACAACGTGGGACAACGTGGGAAAACGTGGGACAACGTGGGACACCGTTGGACATCGCTGGACACCGTTGGACATCGTTGGACAACGTGGGACAACGTGGGACAACGTGGGACAACGTGGGACAACGTGGGACAACGTGGGAAAACGTGGGACAACGTGGGACACCGTTGGACATCGCTGGACACCGTTGGACATCGTTGGACACCGTGGGACAACGTGGGACAACGTGGGACATCGTGGGACAACGTGGGACAACGTGGGACAACGTGGGACACCGTGGGACACCGTGGGACAACGTGGGACAACGTGGGACAACGTGGGACAACGTCGGACAACGTGGGACAACGTGGGACATCGTGGGACAACGTGGGACAACGTGGGAGAACGTGGGACAACGTGGGACAACGTGGGACACCGTTGGACACCGTGGGACACCGTTGGACACCGTTGGACATCGTTGGACACCGTGGAACAACGTGGGACAACGTGGGACAACGTGGGACAACGTGGGACATCGTGGGACAACGTGGGACAACGTGGGACAACGTGGGACAACGTGGGACATCGTGGGACAACGTGGGACAACGTGGGACAACGTGGGACATCGTGGGACAACGTGGGACAACGTGGGACAACGTGGGACAACGTGGGACACCGTTGGACACCGTTGGACATCGTTGGACACCGTGGGACAACGTGGGACAACGTGGGACAACGTGGGACAACGTGGGACAACGTGGGACAACGTGGGACAACGTGGGACAACGTGGGACAACGTGGGACAACGTGGGACACCGTGGGACAACGTGGGACAACGTGGGACACCGTTGGACATCGTTGGACATCGTTGGACACCGTGGGACAACGTGGGACAACGTGGGACAACGTGGGACAACGTGGGACAACGTGGGACAACGTGGGACAACGTGGGACAACGTGGGACAACGTGGGACAACGTGGGACATCGTGGGACAACGTGGGACAACGTGGGACAACGTGGGACAACGTGGGACATCGTTGGACAACGTGGGACAACGTGGGACAACGTGGGACAACGTGGGACATCGTGGGACAACGTGGGACAACGTGGGACATCGTGCGACAACGTGGGACAACGTGGGACAACGTGGGACAACGTGGGACAACGTGGGACAACGTGGGACAACGTGGGACAACGTGGGACAACGTGGGACAACGTGGGACAACGTGGGACAACGTGGGACAACGTGGGACAACGTGGGACACCGTTGGACAACGTTGGACATCGTTGGACACCGTGGGACAACGTGGGACAACGTG
The DNA here is from genome assembly GCF_910591885.1 of Bombus terrestris. Taxonomy (NCBI): domain Eukaryota; kingdom Metazoa; phylum Arthropoda; class Insecta; order Hymenoptera; family Apidae; genus Bombus; species Bombus terrestris. The sequence goes on along the minus strand of NW_025963618.1, from coordinate 25,453 downwards.
GGACAACGTGGGACAACGTGGGACAACGTGGGACAACGTGGGACAACGTGGGACAACGTGGGACAACGTGGGACAACGTGGGACAACGTGGGACATCGTGGGACAACGTGGGACAACGTGGGACAACGTGGGACAACGTGGGACATCGTTGGACAACGTGGGACAACGTGGGACAACGTGGGACAACGTGGGACAACGTGGGACAACGTGGGACATCGTGGGACAACGTGGGACAACGTGGGACATCGTGCGACAACGTGGGACAACGTGGGACAACGTGGGACTACGTGGGACAACGTGGGACAACGTGGGACAACGTGGGACAACGTGGGACAACGTGGGACAACGTGGGACAACGTGGGACAACGTGGCACAACGTGGGACAACGTGGGACACCGTTGGACATCGTTGGACAACGTGGGACAACGTGGGACAACGTGGGACAACGTGGGACAACGTGGGACAACGTGGGACAACGTGGGACAACGTGGGACACCGTTGGACACCGTTGGACATCGTTGGACACCGTGGGACAACGTGGGACAACGTGGGACAACGTGGGACAACGTGGGACAACGTGGGACAACGTGGGACAACGTGGGACAACGTGGGACAACGTGGGACAACGTGGGACAACGTGGGACAACGTGGGACATCGTGGGACAACGTGGGACAACGTGGGACAACGTGGGACAACGTGGGACATCGTTGGACAACGTTGGACAACGTGGGACAACGTGGGACAACGTGGGACAACGTGGGACAACGTGGGACATCGTGGGACAACGTGGGACAACGTGGGACATCGTGCGACAACGTGGGACAACGTGGGACAACGTGGGACAACGTGGGACAACGTGGGACAACGTGGGACAACGTGGGACAACGTGGGACAACGTGGGACAACGTGGCACAACGTGGGACAACGTGGGACACCGTTGGACATCGTTGGACAACGTGGGACAACGTGGGACAACGTGGGACAACGTGGGACAACGTGGGACAACGTGGGACAACGTGGGACAACGTGGGACACCGTTGGACACCGTTGGACATCGTTGGACAACGTGGGACAACGTGGGACAACGTGGGACAACGTGGGACAACGTGGGACAACGTGGGACAACGTGGGACAACGTGGGACAACGTGGGACAACGTGGGACAACGTGGGACAACGTGGGACATCGTGGGACAACGTGGGACAACGTGGGACAACGTGGGACAACGTGGGACAACGTGGGACAACGTGGGACAACGTGGGACATCGTTGGACAACGTGGGACAACGTGGGACAACGTGGGACAACGTGGGACAACGTGGGACAACGTGGGACATCGTGGGACAACGTGGGACAACGTGGGACATCGTGCGACAACGTGGGACAACGTGGGACAACGTGGGACACCGTGGGACAACGTGGGACAACGTGGGACAACGTGGGACACCGTTGGACACCGTTGGACATCGTTGGACACCGTGGGACACCGTGGGACAACGTGGGACAACGTGGGACAACGTGGGACAACGTGGGACATCGTGGGACAACGTGGGACAACGTGGGACAACGTGGGACAACGTGGGACATCGTGGGACAACGTGGGACAACGTGGGACAACGTGGGACATCGTGGGACAACGTGGGACAACGTGGGACAACGTGGGACAACGTGGGACACCGTTGGACACCGTTGGACATCGTTGGACACCGTGGGACAACGTGGGACAACGTGGGACAACGTGGGACAACGTGGGACAACGTGGGACAACGTGGGACAACGTGGGACAACGTGGGACAACGTGGGACAACGTGGGACAACGTGGGACAACGTGGGACAACGTGGGACACCGTTGGACACCGTTGGACATCGTTGGACACCGTGGGACAACGTGGGACAACGTGGGACAACGTGGGACAACGTGGGACAACGTGGGACAACGTGGGACAACGTGGGACAACGTGGGACAACGTGGGACAACGTGGGACATCGTGGGACAACGTGGGACAACGTGGGACAACGTGGGACAACGTGGGACATCGTTGGACAACGTGGGACAACGTGGGACAACGTGGGACAACGTGGGACATCGTGGGACAACGTGGGACAACGTGGGACATCGTGCGACAACGTGGGACAACGTGGGACAACGTGGGACAACGTGGGACAACGTGGGACAACGTGGGACAACGTGGGACAACGTGGGACAACGTGGGACAACGTGGGACAACGTGGGACAACGTGGGACAACGTGGGACAACGTGGGACAACGTGGGACAACGTGGGACAACGTGGGACAACGTGGGACACCGTTGGACACCGTTGGACATCGTTGGACACCGTGGGACAACGTGGGACAACGTGGGACAACGTGGGACAACGTGGGACAACGTGGGACAACGTGGGACAACGTGGGACAACGTGGGACAACGTGGGACAACGTGGGACATCGTGGGACAACGTGGGACAACGTGGGACAACGTGGGACAACGTGGGACATCGTTGGACAACGTGGGACAACGTGGGACAACGTGGGACAACGTGGGACAACGTGGGACAACGTGGGACATCGTGGGACAACGTGGGACAACGTGGGACATCGTGCGACAACGTGGGACAACGTGGGACAACGTGGGACTACGTGGGACAACGTGGGACAACGTGGGACAACGTGGGACAACGTGGGACAACGTGGGACAACGTGGGACAACGTGGGACAACGTGGGACAACGTGGGACAACGTGGGACACCGTTGGACATCGTTGGACAACGTGGGACAACGTGGGACAACGTGGGACAACGTGGGACAACGTGGGACAACGTGGGACAATGTGGGACAACGTGGGACACCGTTGGACACCGTTGGACATCGTTGGACACCGTGGGACAACGTGGGACAACGTGGGACAACGTGGGACAACGTGGGACAACGTGGGACAACGTGGGACAACGTGGGACAACGTGGGACAACGTGGGACAACGTGGGACAACGTGGGACATCGTGGGACAACGTGGGACAACGTGGGACAACGTGGGACAACGTGGGACATCGTTGGACACCGTTGGACACCGTGGGACAACGTGGGACAACGTGGGACAACGTGGGACAACGTGGGACAACGTGGGACAACGTGGGACACCGTTGGACACCGTTGGACACCGTTGGACACCGTTGGACATCGTTGGACACCGTGGGACAACGTGGGACAACGTGGGACAACGTGGGAAACCATGGAACAACGTGGGACAACGTGGGACACCGTTGGACATCGCTGGACATCGTTGGACACCGTGGGACAACGTGGGACAACGTGGGAAAACGTGGGACAACGTGGGACACCGTTGGACATCGCTGGACACCGTTGGACATCGTTGGACACCGTGGGACAACGTGGGACAACGTGGGACAACGTGGGACAACGTGGGACAACGTGGGACAACGTGGGACAACGTGGGACAACGTGGGACAACGTGGGACAACGTGGGACATCGTGGGACAACGTGGGACAATGTGGGACAACGTGGGACAACGTGGGACATCGTTGGACAACGTGGGACACCGTTGGACACCGTTGGACACCGTTGGACACCGTTGGACATCGTTGGACACCGTGGGACAACGTGGGACAACGTGGGACAACGTGGGAAACCATGGAACAACGTGGGACAACGTGGGACACCGTTGGACATCGTTGGACAACGTGGGACAACGTGGGACAACGTGGGACAACGTGGGACAACGTGGGACAACGTGGGACAACGTGGGACACCGTTGGACACCGTGGGACACCGTTGGACACCGTTGGACATCGTTGGACACCGTGGGACAACGTGGGACAACGTGGGCAACGTGGGACAACGTGGGACAACGTGGGACAACGTGGGACAACGTGGGACAACGTGGGACAACGTGGGACATCGTTGGACATCGTTGGACACCGTTGGACATCGTTGGACACCGTTGGACATCGTTGGACATCGTTGGACATCGTGGGACACCGTTGGACATCGTTGGACATCGTTGGACACCGTTGGACATCGTTGGACATCGTTGGACATCGTTGGACACCGTTGGACACCGTTGGACACCGTTGGACATCGTTGGACACCGTGGGACAACGTGGGACAACGTGGGACAACGTGGGACAACGTGGGACAACGTGGGACAACGTGCGACATCGTGGGACAACGTGGGACAACGTGGGACAACGTGGGACAACGTGGGACAACGTGGGACACCGTTGGACACCGTGGGACACCGTTGGACACCGTTGGACATCGTTGGACACCGTGGGACAACGTGGGACAACGTGGGACAACGTGGGACAACGTGGGACAACGTGGGACAACGTGGGACAACGTGGGACAACGTGGGACACCGTTGGACATCGTTGGACACCGTGGGACAACGTGGGACAACGTGGGACAACGTGGGACAACGTGGGACAACGTGGGACAACGTGGGACAACGTGGGACAACGTGGGACATCGTGGGACAACGTGGGACAACGTGGGACAACGTGGGACAACGTGGGACACCGTTGGACAACGTGGGACACCGTTGGACATCGTTGGACACCGTGGGACACCGTGGGACAACGTGGGACAACGTGGGACCACGTGGGACAACGTGGGACAACGTGGGACAACGTGGGACAACGTGGGACAACGTGGGACAACGTGGGACAACGTGGGACAACGTGGGACATCGTGGGACAACGTGGGACACCGTGGGACAACGTGGGACAACGTGGGACCACGTGGGACAACGTGGGACAACGTGGGACAACGTGGGACAACGTGGGACAACGTGGGACAACGTGGGACAACGTGGGACAACGTGGGACATCGTGGGACAACGTGGGACAACGTGGGACAACGTGGGACAACGTGGGACAACGTGGGACACCGTTGGACATCGTTGGACACCGTGGGACACCGTGGGACAACGTGGGACAACGTGGGACAACGTGGGACAACGTGGGACAACGTGGGAAACCATGGAACAACGTGGGACAACGTGGGACACCGTTGGACATCGTTGGACAACGTGGGACAACGTGGGACAACGTGGGACAACGTGGGACAACGTGGGACAACGTGGGACAACGTGGGACAACGTGGGACAACGTGGGACAACGTGGGACAACGTGGGACAACGTGGGACACCGTTGGACACCGTGGGACACCGTTGGACACCGTTGGACATCGTTGCACATCGTGGGACAACGTGGGACAACGTGGGACAACGTGGGACAACGTGGGACAACGTGGGACAACGTGGGACAACGTGGGACATCGTGGGACAACGTGGGACAACGTGGGACAACGTGGGACAACGTGGGACAACGTGGGACACCGTTGGACATCGTTGGACACCGTGGGACAACGTGGGACAACGTGGGACAACGTGGGACACCGTTGGACACCGTTGGACACCGTTGGACACCGTTGGACATCGTTGGACACCGTGGGACAACGTGGGACAACGTGGGACAACGTGGGACAACGTGGGACAACGTGGGACAACGTGGGACACCGTTGGACATCGTTGGACATCGTTGGACATCGTGGGACACCGTTGGACATCGTTGGACATCGTTGGACACCGTTGGACACCGTTGGACAACGTGGGACATCGTGGGACAACGTGGGACAACGTGGGACATCGTTGGACATCGTTGGACATCGTTGGACACCGTTGGACATCGTTGGACACCGTGGGACAACGTGGGACAACGTGGGACATCGTTGGACAACGTGGGACAACGTGGGACAACGTGGGACAACGTGGGACAACGTGGGACAACGTGGGACAACGTGGGACAACGTGGGACATCGTGGGACAACGTGGGACAACGTGGGACAACGTGGGACAACGTGGGACAACGTGGGACACCGTTGGACATCGTTGGACACCGTGGGACAACGTGGGACAACGTGGGACAACGTGGGACATCGTTGGACAACGTGGGACAACGTGGGACAACGTGGGACAACGTGGGACAACGTGGGACAACGTGGGACATCGTGGGACAACGTGGGACAACGTGGGACATCGTGCGACAACGTGGGACAACGTGGGACAACGTGGGACAACGTGGGACAACGTGGGACAACGTGGGACAACGTGGGACAACGTGGGACATCGTGGGACAACGTGGGACAACGTGGGACAACGTGGGACATCGTTGGACAACGTGGGACAACGTGGGACAACGTGGGACAACGTGGGACAACGTGGGACAACGTGGGACATCGTGGGACAACGTGGGACAACGTGGGACATCGTGCGACAACGTGGGACAACGTGGGACAACGTGGGACAACGTGGGACAACGTGGGACAACGTGGGACAACGTGGGACAACGTGGGACAACGTGGGACAACGTGGGACAACGTGGGACAACGTGGGACAACGTGGCACAACGTGGGACAACGTGGGACACCGTTGGACATCGTTGGACAACGTGGGACAACGTGGGACAACGTGGGACAACGTGGGACAACGTGGGACAACGTGGGACAACGTGGGACACCGTTGGACACCGTTGGACATCGTTGGACACCGTGGGACAACGTGGGACAACGTGGGACAACGTGGGACAACGTGGGACAACGTGGGACAACGTGGGACAACGTGGGACAACGTGGGACAACGTGGGACAACGTGGGACAACGTGGGACATCGTGGGACAACGTGGGACAACGTGGGACAACGTGGGACAACGTGGGACATCGTTGGACACCGTTGGACACCGTGGGACAACGTGGGACAACGTGGGACAACGTGGGACAACGTGGGACAACGTGGGACAACGTGGGACACCGTTGGACACCGTTGGACACCGTTGGACACCGTTGGACATCGTTGGACACCGTGGGACAACGTGGGACAACGTGGGACAACGTGGGAAACCATGGAACAACGTGGGACAACGTGGGACACCGTTGGACATCGCTGGACATCGTTGGACACCGTGGGACAACGTGGGACAACGTGGGAAAACGTGGGACAACGTGGGACACCGTTGGACACCGCTGGACACCGTTGGACACCGTTGGACACCGTGGGACAACGTGGGACAACGTGGGACAACGTGGGACAACGTGGGACAACGTGGGACAACGTGGGACAACGTGGGACAACGTGGGACAACGTGGGACAACGTGGGACATCGTGGGACAACGTGGGACAACGTGGGACAACGTGGGACAACGTGGGACATCGTTGGACAACGTGGGACACCGTTGGACACCGTTGGACACCGTTGGACACCGTTGGACATCGTTGGACACCGTGGGACAACGTGGGACAACGTGGGACAACGTGGGAAACCATGGAACAACGTGGGACAACGTGGGACACCGTTGGACATCGTTGGACAACGTGGGACAACGTGGGACATCGTTGGACATCGTTGGACACCGTTGGACATCGTTGGACACCGTTGGACATCGTTGGACATCGTTGGACATCGTGGGACACCGTTGGACACCGTTGGACACCGTTGGACACCGTTGGACATCGTTGGACACCGTGGGACAACGTGGGACAACGTGGGACAACGTGGGAAACCATGGGACAACGTGGGAAACCATGGAACAACGTGGGACAACGTGGGACAACGTGGGCAACGTGGGACAACGTGGGACAACGTGGGACAACGTGGGACAACGTGGGACAACGTGGGACAACGTGGGACATCGTTGGACATCGTTGGACACCGTTGGACATCGTTGGACACCGTTGGACATCGTTGGACATCGTTGGACATCGTGGGACACCGTTGGACATCGTTGGACATCGTTGGACACCGTTGGACATCGTTGGACATCGTTGGACATCGTTGGACACCGTTGGACACCGTTGGACACCGTTGGACATCGTTGGACACCGTGGGACAACGTGGGACAACGTGGGACAACGTGGGACAACGTGGGACACCGTTGGACACCGTGGGACACCGTTGGACACCGTTGGACATCGTTGGACACCGTGGGACAACGTGGGACAACGTGGGACAACGTGGGACAACGTGGGACATCGTGGGACAACGTGGGACAACGTGGGACAACGTGGGACAACGTGGGACACCGTTGGACAACGTGGGACACCGTTGGACATCGTTGGACACCGTGGGACACCGTGGGACAACGTGGGACAACGTGGGACCACGTGGGACAACGTGGGACAACGTGGGACAACGTGGGACAACGTGGGACAACGTGGGACAACGTGGGACAACGTGGGACAACGTGGGACATCGTGGGACAACGTGGGACAACGTGGGACAACGTGGGACAACGTGGGACAACGTGGGACACCGTTGGACATCGTTGGACACCGTGGGACACCGTGGGACAACGTGGGACAACGTGGGACAACGTGGGACAACGTGGGACAACGTGGGAAACCATGGAACAACGTGGGACAACGTGGGACACCGTTGGACATCGTTGGACAACGTGGGACAACGTGGGACAACGTGGGACAACGTGGGACAACGTGGGACAACGTGGGACAACGTGGGACAACGTGGGACAACGTGGGACAACGTGGGACAACGTGGGACAACGTGGGACACCGTTGGACACCGTGGGACACCGTTGGACACCGTTGGACATCGTTGCACATCGTGGGACAACGTGGGACAACGTGGGACAACGTGGGACAACGTGGGACAACGTGGGACAACGTGGGACAACGTGGGACATCGTGGGACAACGTGGGACAACGTGGGACAACGTGGGACAACGTGGGACAACGTGGGACACCGTTGGACATCGTTGGACACCGTGGGACAACGTGGGACAACGTGGGACAACGTGGGACACCGTTGGACACCGTTGGACACCGTTGGACACCGTTGGACATCGTTGGACACCGTGGGACAACGTGGGACAACGTGGGACAACGTGGGACAACGTGGGACAACGTGGGACAACGTGGGACACCGTTGGACATCGTTGGACATCGTTGGACATCGTGGGACACCGTTGGACATCGTTGGACATCGTTGGACACCGTTGGACACCGTTGGACAACGTGGGACATCGTGGGACAACGTGGGACAACGTGGGACAACGTGGGACAACGTGGGACAACGTTGGACACCGTGGGACACCGTTGGACACCGTTGGACACCGTTGGACATCGTTGGACAACGTTGGACATCGTGGGACACCGTTGGACACCGTTGGACATCGTTGGACATCGTTGGACATCGTGGGACACCGTTGGACATCGTTGGACATCGTTGGACACCGTTGGACATCGTTGGTCACCGTTGGACATCGTTGGACATCGTTGGACATCGTGGGACACCGTTGGACATCGTTGGACATCGTTGGACACCGTTGGACATCGTTGGACATCGTTGGACATCGTTGGACACCGTTGGACACCGTTGGACACCGTTGGACATCGTTGGACACCGTGGGACAACGTGGGACAACGTGGGACAACGTGGGACAACGTGGGACAACGTGGGACAACGTGGGACATCGTGGGACAACGTGGGACAACGTGGGTCAACGTGGGACAACGTGGGACAACGTGGGACATCGTGGGACAACGTGGGACAACGTGGGACAACGTGGGACAACGTGGGACAACGTGGGACACCGTTGGACACCGTGGGACACCGTTGGACACCGTTGGACATCGTTGGACATCGTGGGACAACGTGGGACAACGTGGGACAACGTGGGACAACGTGGGACAACGTGGGACAACGTGGGACACCGTTGGACATCGTTGGACAACGTGGGACAACGTGGGACAACGTGGGAAACCATGGAACAACGTGGGACAACGTGGGACAACGTGGGACAACGTGGGACAACGTGGGACAACGTGGGACACCGTTGGACATCGTTGGACACCGTGGGACAACGTGGGACAACGTGGGACAACGTGGGACAACGTGGGACAACGTGGGACACCGTTGGACATCGTTGGACATCGTTGGACATCGTGGGACACCGTTGGACATCGTTGGACATCGTTGGACACCGTTGGACACCGTTGGACAACGTGGGACAACGTGGGACAACGTGGGGCAACGTGGGACAACGTGGGACAACGTGGGACAACGTGGGACACCGTTGGACACCGTGGGACACCGTTGGACACCGTTGGACACCGTTGGACATCGTTGGACATCGTTGGACATCGTGGGACACCTTTGGACATCGTTGGACATCGTTGGAAATCGTGGGACACCGTTGGACATCGTTGGACATCGTTGGACACCGTTGGACATCGTTGGACATCGTTGGACATCGTTGGACACCGTTGGACACCGTTGGACAACGTGGGACACCGTTGGACACCGTGGGACACCGTTGGACACCGTTGGACATCGTTGGACACCGTGGGACAACGTGGGACAACGTGGGACAACGTGGGACAACGTGGGACATCGTGGGACAACGTGGGACAACGTGGGACAACGTGGGACAACGTGGGACACCGTTGGACAACGTGGGACACCGTTGGACATCGTTGGACACCGTGGGACACCGTGGGACAACGTGGGACAACGTGGGACCACGTGGGACAACGTGGGACAACGTGGGACAACGTGGGACAACGTGGGACAACGTGGGACAACGTGGGACAACGTGGGACAACGTGGGACATCGTGGGACAACGTGGGACAACGTGGGACAACGTGGGACAACGTGGGACAACGTGGGACACCGTTGGACATCGTTGGACACCGTGGGACACCGTGGGACAACGTGGGACAACGTGGGACAACGTGGGACAACGTGGGACAACGTGGGAAACCATGGAACAACGTGGGACAACGTGGGACACCGTTGGACATCGTTGGACAACGTGGGACAACGTGGGACAACGTGGGACAACGTGGGACAACGTGGGACAACGTGGGACAACGTGGGACAACGTGGGACAACGTGGGACAACGTGGGACAACGTGGGACAACGTGGGACACCGTTGGACACCGTGGGACACCGTTGGACACCGTTGGACATCGTTGCACATCGTGGGACAACGTGGGACAACGTGGGACAACGTGGGACAACGTGGGACAACGTGGGACAACGTGGGACAACGTGGGACATCGTGGGACAACGTGGGACAACGTGGGACAACGTGGGACAACGTGGGACAACGTGGGACACCGTTGGACATCGTTGGACACCGTGGGACAACGTGGGACAACGTGGGACAACGTGGGACACCGTTGGACACCGTTGGACACCGTTGGACACCGTTGGACATCGTTGGACACCGTGGGACAACGTGGGACAACGTGGGACAACGTGGGACAACGTGGGACAACGTGGGACAACGTGGGACACCGTTGGACATCGTTGGACATCGTTGGACATCGTGGGACACCGTTGGACATCGTTGGACATCGTTGGACACCGTTGGACACCGTTGGACAACGTGGGACATCGTGGGACAACGTGGGACAACGTGGGACAACGTGGGACAACGTGGGACAACGTTGGACACCGTGGGACACCGTTGGACACCGTTGGACACCGTTGGACATCGTTGGACAACGTTGGACATCGTGGGACACCGTTGGACACCGTTGGACATCGTTGGACATCGTTGGACATCGTGGGACACCGTTGGACATCGTTGGACATCGTTGGACACCGTTGGACATCGTTGGTCACCGTTGGACATCGTTGGACATCGTTGGACATCGTGGGACACCGTTGGACATCGTTGGACATCGTTGGACACCGTTGGACATCGTTGGACATCGTTGGACATCGTTGGACACCGTTGGACACCGTTGGACACCGTTGGACATCGTTGGACACCGTGGGACAACGTGGGACAACGTGGGACAACGTGGGACAACGTGGGACAACGTGGGACAACGTGGGACATCGTGGGACAACGTGGGACAACGTGGGTCAACGTGGGACAACGTGGGACAACGTGGGACATCGTGGGACAACGTGGGACAACGTGGGACAACGTGGGACAACGTGGGACAACGTGGGACACCGTTGGACACCGTGGGACACCGTTGGACACCGTTGGACATCGTTGGACATCGTGGGACAACGTGGGACAACGTGGGACAACGTGGGACAACGTGGGACAACGTGGGACAACGTGGGACAACGTGGGACATCGTGGGACAACGTGGGACCACGTGGGACAACGTGGGACAACGTGGGACAACGTGGGACAACGTGGGACAACGTGGGACAACGTGGGACAACGTGAGACATCGTGGGACAACGTGGGACAACGTGGGACAACGTGGGACAACGTGGGAAACCATGGAACAACGTGGGACGACGTGGGACACCGTTGGACATCGTTGGACAACGTGGGACAACGTGGGACAACGTGGGAAACCATGGAACAACGTGGGACAACGTGGGACAACGTGGGACAACGTGGGACAACGTGGGACAACGTGGGACACCGTTGGACATCGTTGGACACCGTGGGACAACGTGGGACAACGTGGGACAACGTGGGACAACGTGGGACAACGTGGGACACCGTTGGACATCGTTGGACATCGTTGGACATCGTGGGACACCGTTGGACATCGTTGGACATCGTTGGACACCGTTGGACACCGTTGGACAACGTGGGACAACGTGGGACAACGTGGGACAACGTGGGACAACGTGGGACAACGTGGGACAACGTGGGACACCGTTGGACACCGTGGGACACCGTTGGACACCGTTGGACACCGTTGGACATCGTTGGACATCGTTGGACATCGTGGGACACCGTTGGACATCGTTGGACATCGTTGGACATCGTGGGACACCGTTGGACATCGTTGGACATCGTTGGACACCGTTGGACATCGTTGGACATCGTTGGACATCGTTGGACACCGTTGGACACCGTTGGACATCGTTGGACATCGTTGGACATCGTTGGACACCGTTGGACACCGTTGGACATCGTTGGACACCGTGGGACAACGTGGGACAACGTGGGACAACGTGGGACAACGTGGGACAACGTGGGACAACGTGGGACATCGTGGGACAACGTGGGACAACGTGGGACAACGTGGGACAACGTGGGACAACGTGGGACACCGTTGGACACCGTGGGACACCGTTGGACACCGTTGGACATCGTTGGACACCGTGGGACAACGTGGGACAACGTGGGACAACGTGGGACAACGTGGGACATCGTGCGACAACGTGGGACAACGTGGGACAACGTGGGACAACGTGGGACATCGTTGGACACCGTTGGACATCGTTGGACACCGTGGGACAACGTGGGACAACGTGGGACAACGTGGGACAACGTGGGACAACGTGGGAAAACGTGGGACATCGTGGGACAACGTGGGACAACGTGGGACAACGTGGGACATCGTGGGACAACGTGGGACAACGTGGGACAACGTGGGACAACGTGGGACAACGTGGGACACCGTTGGACACCGTTGGACACCGTTGGACACCGTTGGACATCGTTGGACACCGTGGGACAACGTGGGACAACGTGGGACAACGTGGGAAACCATGGAACAACGTGGGACAACGTGGGACACCGTTGGACATCGTTGGACATCGTTGGACACCGTGGGACAACGTGGGACAACGTGGGAAAACGTGGGACAACGTGGGACACCGTTGGACATCGCTGGACACCGTTGGACATCGTTGGACACCGTGGGACAACGTGGGACAACGCGGGACAACGTGGGACAACGTGGGACAACGTGGGACAACGTGGGACAACGTGGGACAACGTGGGACAACGTGGGACAACGTGGGACAACGCGGGACATCGTGGGACAACGTGGGACAACGTGGGACAACGTGGGACAACGTGGGACATCGTTGGACACCGTTGGACACCGTGGGACAACGTGGGACAACGTGGGACAACGTGGGACAACGTGGGAAACCATGGAACAACGTGGGACAACGTGGGACACCGTTGGACATCGTTGGACAACGTGGGACAACGTGGGACAACGTGGGACAACGTGGGACAACGTGGGACAACGTGGGACAACGTGGGACACCGTTGGACACCGTGGGACACCGTTGGACACCGTTGGACATCGTTGGACACCGTGGGACAACGTGGGACAACGTGGGACAACGTGGGACAACGTGGGACAACGTTGGACAACGTGGGACAACGTGGGACAACGTGGGACAACGTGGGACAACGTGGGACAACGTGGGACATCGTGGGACAACGTGGGACAACGTGGGACAACGTGGGACAACGTGGGACACCGTTGGACAACGTGGGACACCGTTGGACATCGTTGGACACCGTGGGACAACGTGGGACAACGTGGGACAACGTGGGACAACGTGGGACAACGTGGGACAACGTGGGACAACGTGGGACAACGTGGGACAACGTGGGACAACGTGGGACAACGTGGGACATCGTGGGACAACGTGGGACAACGTGGGACAACGTGGGACAACGTGGGACAACGTGGGACACCGTTGGACATCGTTGGACATCGTGGGACACCGTTGGACATCGTTGGACATCGTTGGACACCGTTGGACATCGTTGGACACCGTTGGACATCGTTGGACATCGTTGGACATCGTGGGACATCGTGGGACAACGTGGGACAACGTGGGACAACGTGGGACAACGTGGGACAACGTGGGACACCGTTGGACATCGTTGGACACCGTGGGACAACGTGGGACTACGTGGGACAACGTGGGACACCGTTGGACACCGTTGGACACCGTTGGACACCGTTGGACATCGTTGGACACCGTGGGACAACGTGGGACAACGTGGGACAACGTGGGACAACGTGGGACAACGTGGGACAACGTGGGACACCGTTGGACATCGTTGGACATCGTTGGACATCGTGGGACACCGTTGGACATCGTTGGACATCGTTGGACACCGTTGGACACCGTTGGACAACGTGGGACATCGTGGGACAACGTGGGACAACGTGGGACAACGTGGGACAACGTGGGACACCGTTGGACACCGTGGGACACCGTTGGACACCGTTGGACACCGCTGGACATCGTTGGACATCGTTGGACATCGTTGGACATCGTGGGACACCGTTGGACATCGTTGGACACCGTGGGACAACGTGGGACAACGTGGGACAACGTGGGACAACGTGGGACAACGTGGGACAACGTGGGACATCGTGGGACAACGTGGGACAACGTGGGACAACGTGGGACATCGTGGGACAACGTGGGACAACGTGGGACAACGTGGGACAACGTGGGACAACGTGGGACACCGTTGGACACCGTTGGACACCGTTGGACACCGTTGGACATCGTTGGACACCGTGGGACAACGTGGGACAACGTGGGACAACGTGGGAAACCATGGAACAACGTGGGACAACGTGGGACACCGTTGGACATCGTTGGACATCGTTGGACACCGTGGGACAACGTGGGACAACGTGGGAAAACGTGGGACAACGTGGGACACCGTTGGACATCGCTGGACACCGTTGGACATCGTTGGACACCGTGGGACAACGTGGGACAACGCGGGACAACGTGGGACAACGTGGGACAACGTGGGACAACGTGGGACAACGTGGGACAACGTGGGACAACGTGGGACAACGTGGGACAACGTGGGACATCGTGGGACAACGTGGGACAACGTGGGACAACGTGGGACATCGTTGGACAACGTGGGACAACGTGGGACAACGTGGGACAACGTGGGACAACGTGGGACAACGTGGGACAACGTGGGACACCGTTGGACACCGTGGGACACCGTTGGACACCGTTGGACATCGTTGGACACCGTGGGACAACGTGGGACAACGTGGGACAACGTGGGACAACGTGGGACAACGTTGGACAACGTGGGACAACGTGGGACAACGTGGGACAACGTGGGACAACGTGGGACAACGTGGGACATCGTGGGACAACGTGGGACAACGTGGGACAACGTGGGACAACGTGGGACAACGTGGGACACCGTTGGACACCGTTGGACACCGTTGGACACCGTTGGACATCGTTGGACACCGTGGGACAACGTGGGACAACGTGGGACAACGTGGGAAACCATGGAACAACGTGGGACAACGTGGGACACCGTTGGACATCGTTGGACATCGTTGGACACCGTGGGACAACGTGGGACAACGTGGGAAAACGTGGGACAACGTGGGACACCGTTGGACATCGCTGGACACCGTTGGACATCGTTGGACACCGTGGGACAACGTGGGACAACGCGGGACAACGTGGGACAACGTGGGACAACGTGGGACAACGTGGGACAACGTGGGACAACGTGGGACAACGTGGGACAACGTGGGACAACGTGGGACATCGTGGGACAACGTGGGACAACGTGGGACAACGTGGGACAACGTGGGACATCGTTGGACACCGTTGGACACCGTGGGACAACGTGGGACAACGTGGGACAACGTGGGACAACGTGGGACAACGTGGGACAACGTGGGACAACGTGGGACAACGTGGGACAACGTGGGACAACGTGGGACAACGTGGGACATCGTGGGACAACGTGGGACAACGTGGGACAACGTGGGACAACGTGGGACAACGTGGGACACCGTTGGACATCGTTGGACACCGTGGGACAACGTGGGACAACGTGGGACAACGTGGGACACCGTTGGACACCGTTGGACACCGTTGGACACCGTTGGACATCGTTGGACACCGTGGGACAACGTGGGACAACGTGGGACAACGTGGGAAACCATGGAACAACGTGGGACAACGTGGGACACCGTTGGACATCGTTGGACAACGTGGGACAACGTGGGACAACGTGGGACAACGTGGGACAACGTGGGACAACGTGGGACAACGTGGGACACCGTTGGACACCGTGGGACACCGTTGGACACCGTGGGACATCGTTGGACACCGTGGGACAACGTGGGACAACGTGGGACAACGTGGGACAACGTGGGACAACGTTGGACAACGTGGGACAACGTGGGACAACGTGGGACAACGTGGGACAACGTGGGACAACGTGGGACATCGTGGGACAACGTGGGACAACGTGGGACAACGTGGGACAACGTGGGACACCGTTGGACAACGTGGGACACCGTTGGACATCGTTGGACACCGTGGGACAACGTGGGACAACGTGGGACCACGTGGGACAACGTGGGACAACGTGGGACAACGTGGGACAACGTGGGACAACGTGGGACAACGTGGGACAACGTGGGACAACGTGGGACATCGTGGGACAACGTGGGACAACGTGGGACAACGTGGGACAACGTGGGACAACGTGGGACACCGTTGGACATCGTTGGACATCGTGGGACACCGTTGGACATCGTTGGACATCGTTGGACACCGTTGGACATCGTTGGACACCGTTGGACATCGTTGGACATCGTTGGACATCGTGGGACACCGTTGGACATCGTTGGACATCGTTGGACACCGTTGGACATCGTTGGACATCGTTGGACATCGTTGGACACCGTTGGACACCGTTGGACACCGTTGGACATCGTTGGACACCGTGGGACAACGTGGCGCAACGTGGGACAACGTGGGACAACGTGGGACAACGTGGGACAACGTGGGACATCGTGGGACAACGTGGGACAACGTGGGACATCGTGGGACAACGTGGGACAACGTGGGACAACGTGGGACAACGTGGGACACCGTTGGACACCGTGGGACACCGTTGGACACCGTTGGACACCGCTGGACATCGTTGGACATCGTTGGACATCGTTGGACATCGTGGGACACCGTTGGACATCGTTGGACATCGTTGGACACCGTTGGACATCGTTGGACACCGTTGGACATCGTTGGACACCGTGGGACAACGTGGGACAACGTGGGACAACGTGGGACAACGTGGGACAACATGGGACACCGTTGGACATCGTTGGACATCGTTGGACATCGTGGGACACCGTTGGACACCGTTGGACATCGTTGGACATCGTTGGACATCGTGGGACACCGTTGGACATCGTTGGACATCGTTGGACACCGTCGGACATCGTTGGACACCGTTGGACATCGTTGGACATCGTTGGACATCGTGGGACAACGTGGGACAACGTGGGACAACGTGGGACAACGTGGGACAACGTGGGACACCGTTGGACACCGTGGGACACCGTTGGACACCGTTGGACATCGTTGGACATCGTGGGACAACGTGGGACAACGTGGGACAACGTGGGACAACGTGGGACAACGTGGGACAACGTGGGACAACGTGGGACATCGTGGGACAACGTGGGACAACGTGGGACAACGTGGGACAACGTGGGACAACGTGGGACACCGTTGGACACCGTGGGACACCGTTGGACACCGTTGGACATCGTTGGACATCGTGGGACAACGTGGGACAACGTGGGACAACGTGGGACAACGTGGGACAACGTGGGACAACGTGGGACAACGTGGGACAACGTGGGACATCGTGGGACAACGTGGGACAACGTGGGACAACGTGGGACAACGTGGGACAACGTGGGACACCGTTGGACATCGTTGGACACCGTGGGACAACGTGGGACAACGTGGGACAACGTGGGAAACCATGGAACAACGTGGGACAACGTGGGACACCGTTGGACATCGTTGGACAACGTGGGACAACGTGGGACAACGTGGGACAACGTGGGACAACGTGGGACAACGTGGGACAACGTGGGACACCGTTGGACACCGTGGGACACAGTTGGACACCGTTGGACATCGTTGGACACCGTGGGACAACGTGGGACAACGTGGGACAACGTGGGACAACGTGGGACAACGTGGGACAACGTGGGACAACGTGGGACAACGTGGGACAACGTGGGACAACGTGGGACAACGTGGGACACCGTTGGACAACGTGGGACAACGTGGGACATCGTTGGACACCGTTGGACACCGTGGGACAACGTGGGACAACGTGGGACAACGTGGGACAACGTGGGACAACGTGGGACAACGTGGGACAACGTGGGACACCGTTGGACACCGTTGGACACCGTTGGACACCGTTGGACATCGTTGGACACCGTGGGACAACGTGGGACAACGTGGGACAACGTGGGAAACCATGGAACAACGTGGGACAACGTGGGACACCGTTGGACATCGTTGGACAACGTGGGACAACGTGGGACAACGTGGGACAACGTGGGACAACGTGGGACAACGTGGGACAACGTGGGACACCGTTGGACACCGTGGGACACCGTTGGACACCGTTGGACATCGTTGGACACCGTGGGACAACGTGGGACAACGTGGGACAACGTGGGACAACGTGGGACAACGTTGGACAACGTGGGACAACGTGGGACAACGTGGGACAACGTGGGACAACGTGGGACAACGTGGGACATCGTGGGACAACGTGGGACAACGTGGGACAACGTGGGACAACGTGGGACACCGTTGGACAACGTGGGACACCGTTGGACATCGTTGGACACCGTGGGACAACGTGGGACAACGTGGGACCACGTGGGACAACGTGGGACAACGTGGGACAACGTGGGACAACGTGGGACAACGTGGGACAACGTGGGACATCGTGGGACAACGTGGGACAACGTGGGACAACGTGGGACAACGTGGGACAACGTGGGACACCGTTGGACACCGTTGGACACCGTTGGACACCGTTGGACATCGTTGGACACCGTGGGACAACGTGGGACAACGTGGGACAACGTGGGAAACCATGGAACAACGTGGGACAACGTGGGACAACGTTGGACATCGTTGGACATCGTTGGACACCGTGGGACAACGTGGGACAACGTGGGAAAACGTGGGACAACGTGGGACACCGTTGGACATCGCTGGACACCGTTGGACATCGTTGGACACCGTGGGACAACGTGGGACAACGCGGGACAACGTGGGACAACGTGGGACAACGTGGGACAACGTGGGACAACGTGGGACAACGTGGGACAACGTGGGACAACGTGGGACAACGTGGGACAACGTGGGACATCGTGGGACAACGTGGGACAACGTGGGACAACGTGGGACAACGTGGGACATCGTTGGACACCGTTGGACACCGTGGGACAACGTGGGACAACGTGGGACAACGTGGGACAACGTGGGACAACGTGGGACAACGTGGGACAACGTGGGACAACGTGGGACAACGTGGGACAACGTGGGACACCGTTGGACATCGTTGGACACCGTGGGACAACGTGGGACAACGTGGGACAACGTGGGACAACGTGGGACAACGTGGGACAACGTGGGACAACGTGGGACAACGCGGGACAACGTGGGACAACGTGGGACATCGTGGGACAACGTGGGACAACGTGGGACAACGTGGGACAACGTGGGACACCGTTGGACACCGTTGGACACCGTGGGACAACGTGGGACAACGTGGGACAACGTGGGACAACGTGGGACAACGTGGGACAACGTGGGACAACGTGGGACAACGTGGGACAACGTGGGACAACGTGGGACAACGTGGGACAACGTGGGACAACGTGGGACAACGTGGGACATCGTGGGACAACGTGGGACAACGTGGGACAACGTGGGACAACGTGGGACAACGTGGGACACCGTTGGGCATCGTTGGACACCGTGGGACAACGTGGGACAACGTGGGACAACGTGGGACACCGTTGGACACCGTTGGACACCGTTGGACACCGTTGGACATCGTTGGACACCGTGGGACAACGTGGGACAACGTGGGACAACGTGGGAAACCATGGAACAACGTGGGACAACGTGGGACACCGTTGGACATCGTTGGACAACGTGGGACAACGTGGGACACCGTGGGACAACGTGGGACAACGTG
The DNA here is from genome assembly GCF_910591885.1 of Bombus terrestris. Lineage (NCBI taxonomy): Eukaryota > Metazoa > Arthropoda > Insecta > Hymenoptera > Apidae > Bombus > Bombus terrestris. The sequence goes on along the minus strand of NW_025963618.1, from coordinate 4,635 downwards.
GGACAACGTTGGACAACGTGGGACAACGTGGGACAACGTGGGACAACGTGGGACAACGTGGGACATCGTGGGACAACGTGGGACAACGTGGGACAACGTGGGACAACGTGGGACACCGTTGGACAACGTGGGACACTGTTGGACATCGTTGGACACCGTGGGACAACGTGGGACAACGTGGGACAACGTGGGACAACGTGGGACAACGTGGGACAACGTGGGACAACGTGGGACAACGTGGGACAACGTGGGACAACGTGGGACAACGTGGGACATCGTGGGACAACGTGGGACAACGTGGGACAACGTGGGACAACGTGGGACAACGTGGGACACCGTTGGACATCGTTGGACACCGTGGGACACCGTGGGACAACGTGGGACAACGTGGGACAACGTGGGACAACGTGGGACAACGTGGGACACCGTTGGACAACGTGGGACACCGTTGGACATCGTTGGACACCGTGGGACAACGTGGGACAACGTGGGACAACGTGGGACAACGTGGGACAACGTGGGACACCGTTGGACATCGTTGGACATCGTTGGACATCGTGGGACACCGTTGGACACCGTTGGACATCGTTGGACATCGTTGGACATCGTGGGACACCGTTGGACATCGTTGGACATCGTTGGACACCGTTGGACACCGTTGGACACCGTTGGACATCGTTGGACACCGTGGGACAACGTGGGACAACGTGGGACAACGTGGGACAACGTGGGACAACGTGGGACAACGTGGGACATCGTGGGACAACGTGGGACAACGTGGGACAACGTGGGACAACGTGGGACAACGTGGGACACCGTTGGACACCGTGGGACACCGTTGGACACCGTTGGACATCGTTGGACATCGTGGGACAACGTGGGACAACGTGGGACAACGTGGGACATCGTGGGACAGCGTGGGACAACGTGGGACAACGTGGGACATCGTGGGACAACGTGGGACAACGTGGGACAACGTGGGACAACGTGGGACAACCTGGGACACCGTTGGACATCGTTGGACACCGTGGGACAACGTGGGACAACGTGGGACAACGTGGGACACCGTTGGACACCGTTGGACACCGTTGGACACCGTTGGACATCGTTGGACACCGTGGGACAACGTGGGACAACGTGGGACAACGTGGGACAACGTGGGACAACGTGGGACAACGTGGGACACCGTTGGACATCGTTGGACATCGTTGGACATCGTGGGACACCGTTGGACATCGTTGGACACCGTTGGACATCGTTGGACACCGTGGGACAACGTGGGACAACGTGGGACAACGTGGGACAACGTGGGACAACGTTGGACAACGTGGGACAACGTGGGACAACGTGGGACAACGTGGGACAACGTGGGACAACGTGGGACATCGTGGGACAACGTGGGACAACGTGGGACAACGTGGGACAACGTGGGACACCGTTGGACAACGTGGGACACCGTTGGACATCGTTGGACACCGTGGGACAACGTGGGACAACGTGGGACCACGTGGGACAACGTGGGACAACGTGGGACAACGTGGGACAACGTGGGACAACGTGGGACAACGTGGGACATCGTGGGACAACGTGGGACAACGTGGGACAACGTGGGACAACGTGGGACAACGTGGGACACCGTTGGACACCGTTGGACACCGTTGGACACCGTTGGACATCGTTGGACACCGTGGGACAACGTGGGACAACGTGGGACAACGTGGGAAACCATGGAACAACGTGGGACAACGTGGGACAACGTTGGACATCGTTGGACATCGTTGGACACCGTGGGACAACGTGGGACAACGTGGGAAAACGTGGGACAACGTGGGACACCGTTGGACATCGCTGGACACCGTTGGACATCGTTGGACACCGTGGGACAACGTGGGACAACGCGGGACAACGTGGGACAACGTGGGACAACGTGGGACAACGTGGGACAACGTGGGACAACGTGGGACAACGTGGGACAACGTGGGACAACGTGGGACAACGTGGGACATCGTGGGACAACGTGGGACAACGTGGGACAACGTGGGACAACGTGGGACATCGTTGGACACCGTTGGACACCGTGGGACAACGTGGGACAACGTGGGACAACGTGGGACAACGTGGGACAACGTGGGACAACGTGGGACAACGTGGGACAACGTGGGACAACGTGGGACAACGTGGGACACCGTTGGACATCGTTGGACACCGTGGGACAACGTGGGACAACGTGGGACAACGTGGGACAACGTGGGACAACGTGGGACAACGTGGGACAACGTGGGACAACGCGGGACAACGTGGGACAACGTGGGACATCGTGGGACAACGTGGGACAACGTGGGACAACGTGGGACAACGTGGGACATCGTTGGACACCGTTGGACACCGTGGGACAACGTGGGACAACGTGGGACAACGTGGGACAACGTGGGACAACGTGGGACAACGTGGGACAACGTGGGACAACGTGGGACAACGTGGGACAACGTGGGACAACGTGGGACAACGTGGGACAACGTGGGACAACGTGGGACATCGTGGGACAACGTGGGACAACGTGGGACAACGTGGGACAACGTGGGACAACGTGGGACACCGTTGGGCATCGTTGGACACCGTGGGACAACGTGGGACAACGTGGGACAACGTGGGACACCGTTGGACACCGTTGGACACCGTTGGACACCGTTGGACATCGTTGGACACCGTGGGACAACGTGGGACAACGTGGGACAACGTGGGAAACCATGGAACAACGTGGGACAACGTGGGACACCGTTGGACATCGTTGGACAACGTGGGACAACGTGGGACACCGTGGGACAACGTGGGACAACGTGGGACAACGTTGGACAACGTGGGACAACGTGGGACAACGTGGGACAACGTGGGACAACGTGGGACATCGTGGGACAACGTGGGACAACGTGGGACACCGTGGGACAACGTGGGACACCGTTGGACAACGTGGGACACTGTTGGACATCGTTGGACACCGTGGGACAACGTGGGACAACGTGGGACCACGTGGGACAACGTGGGACAACGTGGGACAACGTGGGACAACGTGGGACAACGTGGGACAACGTGGGACAACGTGGGACAACGTGGGACATCGTGGGACAACGTGGGACAACGTGGGACAACGTGGGACAACGTGGGACAACGTGGGACACCGTTGGACATCGTTGGACACCGTGGGACACCGTGGGACAACGTGGGACAACGTGGGACAACGTGGGACAACGTGGGACAACGTGGGACACCGTTGGACAACGTGGGACACCGTTGGACATCGTTGGACACCGTGGGACAACGTGGGACAACGTGGGACAACGTGGGACAACGTGGGACAACGTGGGACACCGTTGGACATCGTTGGACATCGTTGGACATCGTGGGACACCGTTGGACACCGTTGGACATCGTTGGACATCGTTGGACATCGTGGGACACCGTTGGACATCGTTGGACATCGTTGGACACCGTTGGACACCGTTGGACACCGTTGGACATCGTTGGACACCGTGGGACAACGTGGGACAACGTGGGACAACGTGGGACAACGTGGGACAACGTGGGACAACGTGGGACATCGTGGGACAACGTGGGACAACGTGGGACAACGTGGGACAACGTGGGACAACGTGGGACACCGTTGGACACCGTGGGACACCGTTGGACACCGTTGGACATCGTTGGACATCGTGGGACAACGTGGGACAACGTGGGACAACGTGGGACAACGTGGGACAACGTGGGACAACGTGGGACAACGTGGGACATCGTGGGACAACGTGGGACAACGTGGGACAACGTGGGACAACGTGGGACAACCTGGGACACCGTTGGACATCGTTGGACACCGTGGGACAACGTGGGACAACGTGGGACAACGTGGGACACCGTTGGACACCGTTGGACACCGTTGGACACCGTTGGACATCGTTGGACACCGTGGGACAACGTGGGACAACGTGGGACAACGTGGGACAACGTGGGACAACGTGGGACAACGTGGGACACCGTTGGACATCGTTGGACATCGTTGGACATCGTGGGACACCGTTGGACATCGTTGGACATCGTTGGACACCGTTGGACACCGTTGGACAACGTGGGACATCGTGGGACAACGTGGGACAACGTGGGACAACGTGGGACAACGTGGGACACCGTTGGACACCGTGGGACAACGTGGGACAACGTGGGACAACGTGGGACAACGTGGGACATCGTTGGACATCGTTGGACATCGTGGGACACCGTTGGACATCGTTGGACATCGTTGGACACCGTTGGACATCGTTGGACACCGTTGGACATCGTTGGACACCGTGGGACAACGTGGGACAACGTGGGACAACGTGGGACAACGTGGGACAACGTGGGACACCGTTGGACATCGTTGGACATCGTTGGACATCGTGGGACACCGTTGGACACCGTTGGACATCGTTGGACATCGTTGGACATCGTGGGACACCGTTGGACATCGTTGGACATCGTTGGACACCGTTGGACATCGTTGGACACCGTTGGACATCGTTGGACATCGTTGGACATCGTTGGACACCGTTGGACATCGTTGGACATCGTTGGACACCGTTGGACATCGTTGGACATCGTTGGACA